>NC_079512.1:8548603-8552598 GCF_000801105.2 Raphanus sativus | reverse complement strand
ATATTTAAAAATACAACCTATTGATGAAAAATTCTGTAGAATACTCATATATCAACATAAATTCTTGTTATCCTAATTTTCAAAATCACAAACCCCGAATCAAGAATTGTACTCTATTAAAATGAAAAATTTTCCAAAAAATAGCTGTTTTTTAAACTGTTATTTAAAAATACAACCATTGATGAAAACTTCTGTAAGAATACTCATATATCAACATATATTCTTGTTATCCTAATTTCAAAATCACAAACCCAAATCTAGAATTGTACTCTATAAAATGAAAACTTCCCAAAAATAGAAGTTTTTAAAATAGTTATTTAAAAATACAAACTATTGATGAAAAATTCTGTAAGAATACTCATATATCAACATATATTCTTGTTTTTCCTAATTTCAAAATCACAACCCAAAATCTACTATTGTTCACTATAAAATGAAAACTTTTCAAAAATAGAAGTTTTTAAACATTATTTAAAAATACAACCTATAAATGAAAAAATCTGTAAGAATGGTCATATAATCCAACATATATTCTTGTTATCCTAATTTTCAAAATCACAACCCAAAATCTACAATAATTCTCTATAAAATGAAAACTTTCCAAAAATAGAAGTTTTTAATTTGTTTTTTAAAATACAACATAAAGATGAAAATCTGTAAGAATGCTCATATATCAACATAAATTCTTGTTATCCGAATTTCAAAATCACAACCCAAAATCTACAATAGTTCTCTATAAAATGAAAATTTTTCCAAAAAATAGAAGTTTTTAAAAATAATTATTTAAAAATACAACCTATTGATTAAAATTCTGTAAGAATACTAATATATCAACATATATTCTTGTAATCCTAATTTCAAAATCACAATTCAAAAATCTACAATAGTTATCTCTAAAATGAAAACTTTCCAAAAATAGATGTTTTTAAAAGATTATTTAAAAATACAAACCTATTGATGAAAAATTCTGTAAGAATATTCATATACCAACATAAATTTTTGTTATCCTAATTTCAAAATCACAACCCAAAATCTAGAATTGTACTCTATAAAATGAAAACTTCCCAAAATAGCTGTTTTTAAAATAGTTATTTAAAAATACAAACTATTGATGAAAAATTCTTAAGAATACTCATATATCAACATATGTTCTCTTATCCTAATTTCAAAATCACAACCCAAAATCTACAATAGTTCACTATAAAATGAAAACTTTCCAAAAATAGAAGTTTTTAAAAAAATTATTTGAAAATACAACCTATAGATGAAAAAATCTATAAGAATGCTCATATATTAACATATATTCTTGTTATCCTGATTTAAAAATCACAACCCATAATCTACAATAGTTCTGTAAAATCAAAACTTTCCAAAATAGAAGTTTTTAAACAATTATTTAAAAATACAACCTATAGATGAAAAATTCTGTAAGAATACTCATATATCAACATAAATTCTTGTTAAGCTAATTTCAAAATCACAACCGCAAATCTAGAATTGTACTCTATAAAATGTAAGCTTCCAAAAATAGCTGTTTTTAAAATAGTTATTTAAAAATACAAACTATTGATGAAAAATTCAGTAAGAATACTCATTTTCAACATATATTCTTGTTATCATAATTTCAAAATCACAACCCAAAATCTACAATATTTCACTATAAAATGAAAATTTTCCAAAAATAGAAAGTTTTAAACAATTATTTAAAAATACAACCTATCAATGAAAAATTATGTAAGAATACTCATATATCAACATATATTCTTGTTATGCTAATTTCAAAATCACAACCCGAAATCTACAATTGTACTCTGTAAAAATGAAAACTTTCCAGAAATAGAAGTTTTTTAAAACAATATTTAAAAATACAACCTATATATGAAAAATTATTTAAGAATACTCATATATCAACAAAAATTCTTGTTATCATAATTTTCAAATCACAACCCAAAATCTACAATAGTTCTCTATAAAAAAAAACTTTCCAAAAATAGAAGTTTTTAAATTTATTTAAAGAAATACAAACTATAGATGAAAAAATCTTTAAGAATGCTTATATATCAACATATATTATTGTTATCCTGATTTAAAAATCACAACTCAAAACTACAATAGTTCTCTCTAAAATGAAAACTTTCCAAAAAATAGAAGTTTTTAAAATTTATTATTTAAAATACAACCTATTGATTAAAAATTCTGTAAGAATACTCATATATCAACATAAATTCTTTTTATCCTAATTTCCAAATCACAACCCCAAATCTACAATTGTACTCTATAAAATGAAAACTTCCCAAAATAGCTGTTTTAAAAATAGTTATTTAAAAATACAAAATATTGATGAAAATTCTGTAAAAATACTTATATATCAACATATATTCTTGTTATCCTAATTTCAAAATCACAACCCAAAATCTACAATAGTTCACTATAAAATGAAAACTTTCCTAAAATAGATGTTTTTTAAAAAAAATATTTAAAACTACAACCTATAGATGAAAAAACTTGTAAGAATGCTCATATATCAACATATATTCTTGTTATCCTAATTTCAAAATCACAACCCAAAAACTACAATATTTCTCTCTAAGAATATTCTTACATAATTTTTCATCAATAGTTTGTATTTTTAAATAACTATTTTAAAAACTGCTATTTTTGGAAAGTTTTCATTTTATAGAGTACAATTGTAGATTTGGGGTTGTGATTTTGAAATTAGGATAACAGGAATTTATGTTTATATATGAGTATTCTTACAGAATTTTTCATCTATAGGTTGTATTTTTAAATATTTTTTAAAAAAAAATTGAATGTTTTCATTTTAAAGAGAACTATTGTAGATTTTGGGTTGTGATTATGAAATTAGGATAACAAGAATATATGTTGATATATGAGTATTCTTACAGAACTTTTCATCCATAAATTGTATTTTTAAATAATGTTTTTTAAAAACTGATATTTTTGTATATAATTTTCAATTTATAGAGAAACTTTATATATTTTATTTTTTAAAAACTATTTTTTAAAACAGCTTATTTTTGGGAAGTTTTCTTTTTATAGAGTACAATTCTAGATTTGGGGTTGTGATTTGAAATTAGGATAACAAGAATTTATGTTGATATATCAGTATTCTTACACAATTTTTCATCAATAGGTTGTATTTTAAAAATAATGTTTTTAAAAAACTTTTATTTTTGGAAAGTTTTCATTTTATAGAGAACTATTGTAGATTTTGGGTTGTGATTTTGAAATTAGGATAACAAGAATATATGTTGATTATATGAGTATTCTTACAGAATTTTTTCATCAATAATGTATTTTTAAATAACTATTTTAAAAAACTGCTATTTTTGGGGAAACTTTCATTTAATAGAGTATAATTGTAGATTTGGGGTTGTGATTTTGAAATTAGGATAACAAGAATTTATGGATATATGAGTATTCTTTACAGAATTTTTCATCAGTAGGTTGTATTTTTAAATAAATTTTTAAAAACTTCTATTTTTGAAAGTTTTTCATTTGAGAGAGAACTATTGTAGATTTCGGGTTGTGATTTTGAAATTAGGATAAAAAGAATATATGTTGATATATGAGTATTCTTACAGAATTTTCATCTATAGGTTTTATTTGTAAATAATGTTTTTAAAAAACTTCTATATTAGGAAAGTTTTCATTTTATAGAGAACTATTGTAGATTTTGGGTTTGTGATTTTGAAATTAGCATAACAAGCATATAAGTTGATATATGAGTATTCTTAAAGAATTTTTTATCCATAAATTGTAATGTTTTTAAAAACTATTATTTTAGGATAGTTCTCATTTTATAGAGAACTATTGTAGATTTGTGGTTGTGATTTTGAAATTAGGATAACAAAAATTTATGTTGATATGTGAATATTTTTAAAGATCAATAGGTTGTATTTTAAATAATTTTTTTTAAAACAAGTATTTTGGAAAGTTTTCATTTTAAAGAGAACTATTGTAGATTTTGGGTT
>NC_079512.1:8460108-8548503 GCF_000801105.2 Raphanus sativus | reverse complement strand
GTAGATTTTGGGATGTGATTTTTAAATTAGCATAATAAGAATATATGTTGATATATGAGTATTCTTAAAGAATTTTTCATCCATAAATTGTAATGTTTTAGAATTTATTATTTTAGGTTAGTTCTCATTTTATAGAGAACTATTGTAGATTTGAGGTTGTGATTTTGAAATTAAGATAACAAGAATTTTTAAATAACTTTTTCAAAAACTGTTATTTTGGAAAGTTTTTATTTTATTGAGAAATATTGTAGATTTTAGATTGTGATTTTGAAACTATGATTACAATAGTTATTGTTCATATATCTAATCTATTAAAACTGAAGTACAAATAATACTTAACCCTAACTTTTGCACAAAAATTACAATATTATGCCAGTAATGTTAAACCCAGTCGTTTTATTACCTATCTAGACTATTAATACCATAGGCTATGGTCCATAGCCCATATATTCGCTTGCCATTCCTTTCGGTTGACCATAAATTTCGCGGATTCGGTTCCGAAAATATAATATCGTTTTGGGCTTATTATATTTAGATGGCCGAAGATCATAAACTCATTTTGTATACTTTAGCATGGTCCCACTTGAATCACGAATCTTGAAAATAACATTTTGTTTATCGTTCAGTTCTATCATACGATAACATGGTCCCACCTGAATCCAACAAGTATAAATTATCCATTTATATTTTAAGCTTTAGTTTTTACTTTACCAAGTAGAATGAAATAAAATAAAAATACAATCTCATAATTTATAAATATATGCTAAATACATCTAGTAAGACATATATAATATTAGGGCCGGACAAAAAAACCGAACCCGAAGAACCGAACCGAATTCGATCTGAAAAAGTAGTATATAATCCGAACCAAAATTGATTAAATATCCAAATCGATTCAAATTTTTGGTATTTAAAGAACCGAAACTGAACCCGATTGGAACCGAAATAATTTACACTTCTATTTTACACTTTAATGTTTATATACCAAATAAAATGAATAAAAGCACAATATATAAAAGAAAAAAAAACAGTTTTGTAGATTATAAATTGAGACTAAACACATTAAACAAGGCACACCAATATCAAAACTGAATAACAAAGTATGAACCTAAGATAAAAATATCAAAACTGTTAAGTTTATTGCATTGTCAAAAGTTAAAAAGATATAACTATAAAGACCAAACACCCGCACAAAAGTTAAAAAGATATAACTATAAAGACCAAACGGGTCAAATGCTAGTGAGTATTCTTACAAAACTTTTCATCAAATAGGTTGTATTTCTAAATATTTCTATAAAAATTGCTATTTTTTGGAAAGTTTTCATTTTATAGAGAACTATTGTAGAATTGAGGCTGTGATTTTGAAATTAGGATAACAAGAATTTTTGTTGATATATAAGTATTTTTACAGAATATTTCATCAATAGGTTGTATTTTTAAATATATTTTTTTAACTTGCTATTTTTGAAAAGTTTTCATTTTGTAGAGAACTACTTTAGATTTGGGATTGTGATTTTTAAATTAGGATAACAAGAATATTTGTTGATATAAAAACTTTTGAAATTAGGATTTAAGAATATTTGTTAATAGCAATTTAAAAAAAAAAAATTAAAAATACAACATATTGATAAAAAAATTCTATAAGAATTCTCATATATCAACAAAAATTCATGAAATCCTAATTTCAAAATCACAATCTAAATCTACAATAGTTCTCTATAAAATAAAAACTTTTCAAAAATAGCAGTTTTTAAAAAAATATTTAAAAATACAACCTATTTTAAGAATAATAATATATCAACAAAAAAAATTTGTAACTGTAATTTCAAAATCATAATATAAAATCTATATCTATAATATGACAACTTACCAAAATAGCAGTTTTAAAAAAAAAATGTTTGAAAATACAACCGGTTGATGAAATTTTTTTGTAAGAATACTTATCTATCAACAAAATTCTTGTTATTCTGATTTCAAAATCACAACCCCAAATCTACAATTGTACTCTATAAAATGAAAATTTTCTGAAAATAGCAAAAACAATTTAAAAAAAAATTAAAAATACAACATATTGATAAAAAAGTTGAGAAATTGCCAAAAATACCACTTTCATGATACCACTTTTCAAATTTACACTAACCAACTATACCATCAGATTTTTAATGATCAATATACTATTGTACCCCTAACTAATAAACCTATTCTCTATTCTCCTAGATATTTCTTCACTGTGTCCGCTCAAAATTTCCGGCGTGATTGGACTACTCTGGTGAGAACCGTCATCTTCTCAATCCATCAGCCAAGCTTACGTTCTTCCCAGATTACTGTGAGACGATTTTGAAGAAGGTTTGATCGATATTGTTTCGAGGTTATGTAAATGCAAGGAGATTCGTCTCCGTTGATCAAACCCATCAACAGAGCCGCCGTTCACAGAATCTGCTCCGGACAAGTCAACCTCAAATGGTTTTCCGAATCAATCCGTTCATGAGCTATGCCGTTTCTGGACCTCTCCTAGGGTTTGCTCGAGCTCCAATCCGCACTTAAAGGATGCGACTCTAAATTGATTTCAGTCTTTGTGAAAAGCTTTGGGTTTTTGATTCGTATCAGTTACGAACAGAAAGGTGGGGATTGGAATTTTAATTTGACTGAGAATCATTCGTTTGTAAGGCTATGTGATACACATAACCGTTCCTGATCATAGCAAGATTAAGAAAAAAATATATTCATTGATTATTTAGTAATGGCCGACATTGTTGATTTTATTAACATTATTTTGATGCTTCTTCTCCTCGTTGTTGTTGCTTTGCAGATTCTTTCATGCAGAGTGGAGACGCAGCGGAGCTTCGTCCCCAAGTATCACCCTTTGTGATGCGTACTCGGCGATTGGGATGGTGGGACTATGTAAATTTCTAGAGCACTTCGTGAATTTTGTAATATTACGTATCCCATTTGCAGATTCATCCCCGTCTTTATTTATGAGGGAGTTAGTCTCATCAATGGCTTCTCTTTGTTGCTCATGCCTTCTTGAAGCACTGCCAGTATTCAGATTGCTTATGAATAGAAATTTCAGCTGCATTGTCAAGACACTAGTGGATGCTTACATTGTGGTTGCTAGAGACTTGGTTGGAACTAGATTGATATGTTGTGCTAATTGTGTCATGACTTCATTTTGATCTTTGTGCTCTTTTCTGACATGTATTCATTTATTTAACGCCAAGAGAAGATCATTTTTGAATCCTCATGCGTGTTGGCAAGAGACGTACTCATTGCTACCTATGATTTCGCTGAGATGTGTCGTTTTACAAATGACATTAACTTGCATCTTAGTGCATTATAGGACTGGAGCTTTCATCACTGTGAGCAAAGGGAAAATATTATTTCTCAGGAAATTGCTGCAAGTGTAACATCTGATCATAGGTATCACTCCTACCTGCTTGGGGTGGTCCCAACTGGCTGTTGCAGATGATTGTGAATGAAGCATACAATTAAGTGATGGGTGTTTCTATTTTATCTACAGCTTTTCCTTCTTTAGTGGGTGTCTACTGATATCTCCACCATCTTGAACTCTGTTTTTCTATTTGGCTCTGTTGCCCTTTGTTTTAGTCTTGAACACATGACCATTATGGTCGACACACTTGTGATTCTGGTTTCATATATGGAACAAATTCATCAGTGTTAAAAAAAAGAAGATCAATTTTTTGGTAAGCACATGAAACTCAATAACTCATGCCTACAGCTTGCATTTGGGGGTTTTGAAGATGGATCAACCATCCATGTGTTTGATACTCCAATAATATATAAATCGTTATAAAATGTATTAACTCTAATCGTTATAATATATTATCATACCTTTTTATAAGGTATTATAAAAGAAGCTGTAAAAGTATGATGTTCTTTAATATGCAAAGAAATGGTGGAAAGTTTGTTAATTTGGTGATTAATAAACTCTTATAAATAGATTTTTAAACCTTGTATATTAATTTATTAACACTTATAAATAGCTTATAAGTTCTTGTAAAATAGTTTTATAAGCCCTTTTAAATAGTTTTATAAACTTTGATAAATAGTTATATAAATATTTATATACGTTTTATAAACTTTATAGATGATTGATACAAGGTTTTACAAACTCTTATACAATTTATAAATGGTTCATAAATGGTTTTGTAAACTCTTATAAAATGGCTCTTATAAACTCTTATAAGCTCTTATACAATTGCCTAGGTATCTGACAAACAAAATGGCTTGAAATTAATTAGTAACAGTAAATGTATTTCGACCCTTAGCGCTCAGATCCGAAACTCTCAGCTGCTTCTCTCCAATGCCGCTGCTTCTCTCCAATGCCACTGCTTCCAGACGTCCTGTGATGGTTCTTGACTCTGAACCCATTATCCGCGACATGGCTGCGTTACCAAGCTCAGCAGCTTCATTACGACAGCGCCACCATGATCATGAGGCTCAAGGCTACTATTCAATCTTTTGAAGGGCATATGAATTCTGTTACTGAGAAGAGTGCTAAATATGCTCAGATTGCTTATGAGGAAGTGCCCAAGAGTCTTTACTGCCTTGGTGTTCATCTCACTACTGAGTGGTTTCAGAACTCTGAGTTACAAGAGAAGCTTATAAATATATTTATAGACCTTGTAAATTAGTTTATGAATACTTATAAATAAATGTATAAACTCTTATAAATAGCTTATAAGTTCTTGTAAATAGTTTTATAAAACCTTTTAAATAATTTTATAAACCTTTATAAATAGCTATATAAATATTAATATGTGTTTTATAAACTTTATAGATGGTTGATACAAGGTTTTATAAGCTCTATAAATGGTTCATGAATGGTTTTATAAACCTTTATAAATAGTTATATAAATATTTATACGGTTTTAGAAACCTTTATAATTTTTTTATAAACTCTTCAAAACCTATTAAAATCTTTTATAAATCCTTACAAATCTTATATAAACTTATATAAACCCTTTATAAACTTTATAAACCCTTATAAATTCTGTATAAAATATTTATAAACACCTGTAAGTGATTTTTTAAACCCTTTATATATTCTTATAAACCATTATAAACATTTTAAACATTTTGTGATGACTTGAAAACAAAACTTATGGAAGCTATAAAGCAGTTTCAAGATATTCTTGTTGTGAGATCAGAGGTTAGATTTGTAGTATTTGACTTTCTGACATTAGAGAGTGCCTAATTGAGAGTTCACATTTTTGTTACATTAATATTTTTATAAGTTTATAAGTTATTTTTATAAGGTTATATTAATATTTTAAAGACTTCTAAATCATGTATAAGAGTTCATAAATATTTATAAATCATTTATTAGAGTTTAGAATTCAGTTATAATCATTTATAAATCATTTTATAAAGGTTTATAAATTAGTTATAAACATTTAGAAAGTAAGGGTTCTTCTGGCTTTCCTTCGACTCTATATAAATATTAAGACAAGGGTTCTTAAGTAAGTGATGTTACAAAGCATGTACCCAAAGCAATCAAAAGGGGTTTGGTGTTAAACCAATTTACATTATATTATATGCCCTGAAAATGAAACAAACTCTCCTGGTTTAGCTCCAGCAGGTGGTGACAATGGTTCCACCACTGAGTGGTCGTCATTTGAAGCACAAAGAACCTGTAGCAAAGAAACCATTAACAAAAAAGAAATGCAAGTGTGAAAAGCTTACAACATTTTGATCGTTGATTAACTGGATTGATGCAGATAGAAGAAAGTCTTAGCATCCATATCCTGACATTACATCTCATAGCTTTTCAGGTTTGACATATGTGATGAGCGCAACAAGCAGGTTCTTCGTCATCATAACAAATCAACCAAGGAACAAAAGAAAAGTAAGCTTTTAAGTTTCAAGAACCTGACAATGGTATCTATTGATAAACCAAAACTATATGCATACAACCAAAGATTCTTTTATTTATTAGTAACTTAAGACATCACTATACCATAGTATTCTTACACAGCACCTACCCAAACATACAAATAAAGCGACATATCCATAAGCACTTCAAATTTACAAAGCTTTATACAAAGAAGAGTATACACAAACATACACATACCAATACATATGACCTTGATTTATAAGGGGTTATAATTTCTAAAAATGCAGTGTCCACCATTGGAAAAAAACTTTCTTTTAACCAGAACTATTCAAATGACAAGCCTATATCAACCTTCTTTGATTTTGGAGAACAAAAGGAATCAAATCCAAAAATTACTAGAAACCCAGATTTATAAGGGGTTATAATTTTTCAAAAACTCAATGTTCATTATAGAAACTCTTTCTCTTAGATCGATCTGTTCAAATACAAGTGTAAACCAACTTTCTTTGATTTTCTTATAACATAAAGACCAAAATAAAAAAAAATTACTTGAAACAAACAATAAAAATACACAATTAGAAATATACAGACTGGGAATCTTGTAGAGGAGCTGACATGTTTGAGGCTTTGAATCTCAATTCTCCCGAACAGACGTGATTGAGTTGCTGGCTACGTGAGAGAGAGACGATTTCATCGCCGGATGATTACGCGAGGAGCTAATTGTGAGAAATAAGACACTCGATCTCGTCGCCGACGGATACTCATGAGAGAGAAGACGATGGTTAGAGAAAATAAGGTAAGGCTAATTTAGTCTTTTACCTATTAATGAATGTGGTATTTTTGAAAATGTCATCTGATTAGTGGTATAATTGAATTGTGGTACCAAGAAAAGTGTATATGTGAAATTTCCCCAAAAAAGTTCTATAAGAATTCTCATATATCAATAAAAATTCATGAAATCCAAATTTCAGAATAACAATCTAAAATCTACAATAGTTCTCTATAAAATAAAAACTTTCCAAATTGCAGTTTTTTTAAAATATAATTAAAAATACAATCTATTGATGAATTTTTTTTTAAGAATACTAATATATCAACAAAAAATTGGTAATCATAATTTAAAAATCACAATATAAAATCTATATCTATAAAATGAAAACTTACCAAATAGCAGTTTTTAGAAAAAAAATAAAAATACAACCTCTTGATGAAATTTTTTGTAAGAGTACTTATATATCAACAAAATTTCTTGTTATCCTAATTTCAAAATCACAATCCCAAATCTAAAGTACGTAATTCTAAAATGAAAACTTTTCAAAAATAGTAATTTAAAAAAAAATTAAAAATACAACCTCTTGATAAAAAAATCTGTAAAAATAATCATATATTAACAAAAATTCTTGTGATCATAATTTCAAAATCAAAGCCCCAAATCTACAAATGTTCTCTATAAAATGAAAACTTTCCAAAAAATATCAGTTTTTATAAAAATATTTAAAAATACAACATATTTGATGAAATGTTCTATAAGAATACTCACATATCATATTTGAATAGATTTACTTTAATGATGTTTTATAATTTATTACCATAATCTAAAACATTACCAAAAACATAAATCAGCATTTGTTCAGTCTAAGAGCCTCTCCAACCATATGCTATATTTGCCTCTATACTTTATAATAGAGTAAAATCTACTACAACTCATCTCTATTTTTTCCCTTAAAATATCTAGGGGAAAAATATCATTTCTCTATAATAGAAGCATACTTTTTTATTTGCAAAATGATCTTTTAACTTTTTGTGATTATAATTAAAATACATGTTTATGGGAAAATATAATTATTTTTACATATAATATCAGTTTTTGTTTACATAAAAGTTTTTAAAATTTTCACAATTATAGATAATCACAAATAAAAAATACTATTAATTTATTCAAAATTTAAAAAATTAACAAATGATATTTAATGTTATATATTCAACTAAAACTAAGACTAAAATTTAACTATTAAATTTTTTACATAGCTTTAACATATTAATAAAAAGCTCAACCTAAATATTAATCAATACTCATTTCTCATTTCGAAATGCATTAACAAATAATTTATTGTTCAAGTATAGTAATATTGATGGTTAGATAATGTCTATTTTATTTTATTTTATTATATATGATAGCTTTTTGTAATAAAATGCTTATTTTAATGATATTGTAATTTATGAAAAATAAAAATTACAATGATTGGGTGAATTTTCAACATGTATAAGTAGAAGGTATTAGTTGTAAAATAATAAAAGATTTTTTTAAGAATATTCCCTTTTAGAGGAAAAAATAGGGAAATACATTGGATATGGTTTAAGAACATTGATTACCACATTCAATAAAGTGATCTATCGTGATTTACACTTCAGACACTACCAAATTATTATGCATCAAGAGAGTAGCTAAGCATTTATGAAGAGAAGACCATCGATCATCAACATGCTTATAGCCTCTAGGTCACCTGACGATACATCCTTCAAATTATCCAAGACAGATCAGTCAGGCCGTACCATATAATTTATATAAATATAAATAAAACATTTTTTCGAAACTAAATATAAATATAAATAAAACATTGTAATGTTTATTATAGTATGATATATTTTAAAATAACATTTGATTACAACTAGTCGTGATATAGATATAATATAAGCATAAAATTAATATAAATAACATATATAATATGACATGAATATGATATAAACATAAAAATAATATTCATCCAGTTGAGATATTCATATTTTTGTTTGTGTAACTTTAATTATTAATTATGATATGTTTTAAAATAACATGTCAGTGTAATATTTAATATGTAAATATAATTATATTTGAACTATAAACATTATTTTTATTACAACTCAAATACTACAAAACATTGTTCTGCGAATAATAATGTTATTTTGTCACTAAAATAATGCTCCTGGCTATGCATTGGAGTTGTTTTGGCCAAAGATCATCTTCGTATAACCAGATCAGTGTATGTGAGTGCCATTAAGGGTCTGACTGGTGTTATCGCAGAGGCTGCAGGTATAGTTGCGGGCATTTGTGGATGTGGATAATTACGATTTTAAAAAAATTTAAAATATTTATATGACTAATACAACGGTTAAAATGGTGCATTTGCGGGATACTTATGACTGGTTAACTACAAAATGAAGTAAGGTTAAATACTAAATGAACAATATTTATATTTTATATAATTAAAAATTATATATTATAATAAATATGTAATATATTCATAAAATTATATTATTGAATTTTAAAAAATTATAGAAAATATGTTTGTTTCAAAGTTTTATAATATATATATATATATATATAGTATTCTATTATTTCAATTTAAATTTTTAATTGAACATATTTGTTTTTATATTGATTTACTTAAGAAAAAAGATTATCCTCCTGAAACTACAAACGATAGCTTTTTTTAATCTGGTTGCATCCAAGGGAGTCGCAAACCCACAGATAAACTCTTTCTCCAAGACATTCAAATGGATCATAAAGCATGAACACATATCCGTGTTAGATGAACATAATAATGTGACTTAGTTTCGTATACCAGAATGATCGAACCTGAAACGTATTAGTGTCTCAGGCCTGTCCACTGCCACTTGATAAAAAAACCCATTCACTACAAACAATAGTTGGAACAAACTTTTAAATTTAAGAGTTTCAAAACGATATAAAACAATTTATAGCATTTTTGTGATTATTACAAAACCCTAACAACGGCTACCAACCTCAAATGTTGCATTTGAGATAGTAGTGGAAAACCATTTATGCTTTAATTTTAAAGCTGTTTAAGACCACTTAATACACCATTTCTCTTGAAAATTATATGTTTATGGAAGTAATACGATATTGTATTAAATTAACGAAGCTGTATGGGTTATACACTTTTCTATGTGCTATCTTCTTCACTGCAATGTTCTGGAAACAAAGAAAATAAAGAAAGAATAAGATGTTTTAGAACGGGACTTGTGGTCAAATGGCAGTGGACGGGCCTGGGACGCTAACACGTTTCAGGTTCGATCCTCCTGCTATGCGAAACTAAGTCACATTGTTCTGTTCACCTAACGCGGATATGGGTCCATGCTTTAGGACCCATTTGAATGCCCAGGAGAAAGAGTCCATCCGCGGGCTTGCGATTTCCCCGGAGGTTAGGTCTGGTTCCAATAGTGACCCGGGTTTAACTCTTTTTTCGTAAAAAACAAAATAAGATGTTTTACTACCATTGTCAAGGTTTTTCAATACTTTGATGCGATAATGGTGTGGTAATGAAGTGGTAAATAAAGAATCATAAATAGGGACCCCACATATTCCCTCAGAAAACAAAACATTATTCTGCGAATAATAATAAATGTTTAACAAATAATTAAAAAAAGTAGCTCAAGAGAAGTAGGACGAAGAAGAAGAAAGTGAAAGAAGAGAGAGCATTAAGTCACTCACAAAATCCCTAAACCTCACATTTCTTTCACAGAGAAAAAAAAAAGATGAGTGCTTTAGAAGAGTCGAAGGTCTATATTTTTTTGTGGCTTCTCTGCTTTTCAATCTTCTTCACTTCGAGTCTCCAGGTGAGTGTCATTTTATTCCTCAATTTGACCTCTTTTCATATGGGTATTTCTGATTTTATCTGAAAAAATTGAATCTTTGATTTGGTAACCGAAGCTGATTAGAAAGTTTTGAGCTTTGTTTTCACTTTAGAAAATGGCTCTTTCAGCTTCTTCTCGATTGTACTAGATTTTGCGTTCAGGGCTCTGATTGGGTTTGTGTGGAATTTGTTAGGCAAATGAGCTAACAACACCATCTAAAGAAGGAGAGATGAGGATGGTGCCATTAATGGAGGAGAAGTTTATGGTGATGAATGAGACAAGAAGGAAGCTTGGGAGTTTCCAGATATGCTCAGTTTGTACTTGTTGTGGAGGTGCTAAAGGACTTTGCTTGCCTTCACCTTGTTGCTTTGCAATTAACTGCAATATCCCAAATAGACCCTTTGGTTATTGCTCCTTCACTCCCAAATCTTGCAATTGCTTTGGTTGCCACATCTGATATCTTTCACTGTAAGCTTCTTATTGGTTTCTTCCCAATCTCAATTCCTTGTTTGATGTTTTGGTTTTAACTTTTAACTAATTCAGGTGCAGAGAAAAAAGTAAATCAACACCTTGATTTCATCTGCAAAGTGTGTAAGGGAAGATAAGGAGTATGTGTTCTTGGTTTGGTTCTTTATTTTTATATTTTTGTTCATAATTCTATATTCAGCTTTCATTAAATTTCATTACCTACTATCTTCAGCAACATCATCATCCTCATTAATTTATTATCTTCTTTTTGCCTTGCCATTATGATAAAGAAATTTGGGTCTTTCCTGGAGGATCTTGTTCACACTTCAAGCTAGATTTGTTTTTCTTTGCCTCTCTTCAATCAATTTATGTATCTGTTTTTTTTCCCTCTTCTGTTTACTCCAGTATCTCATCACCAGGATTGTACTTGTAGCATATTTTGGGAAGGGTCTTTTTGTTTTGTTTTGTTTTGTTTTGTTAAGTTGGCAATTGGAACTGGAAGATTAATATGATGATGATGGTGTTGATGGTAGTGATGCTGAAGCTGCCTGTTAAAGCTAAGTCTTTTGTGATGTGATATGTTAAGATTATTAAGAAATGGATAAAGTTAAGTAAGTAGTGCTCTGTTCTGATCCGATAAGATTTAAGTGCTCGTTGGAGTTTAAAATAGACTGAAAAGGGTATTTTTGAGTAAATATTCAGTTTCAAGAGAACATCTTGTCATTATCTTTGAATATATTTATTTAATTAAAGTGCAAAGAGACACTGTTATTGTAATAAGAGATGTTTGAATCAAATGTTTGTCTAATTTTATTCTCTCTCCCCTCTCTCTTAGCATTTTAAATCGGCAAGATCTGGAATTACTAACTGTTCATTATAATTCTGTCCTCACACATGACACATCAAAAAGCTGTCTAGTTAAGAATTTAGTCAATGTTGGTGGTATGACTTTGATTATATCAGCTTCTTAGTGGTTGCCTTTTAAAAAAGTACAAATTGTATAGAATAGAAATGAGATATCTCAAAATCGGAACTATACATATTTTCCACTAAAACCCTAAATTAAATTTTATTAAAGTAGCAATGTTCCCAGCTCTTAATCTTTGAGATTAAAGTGTCATTTGGACTAGTATTTTAAAACATTATAAGATGTACTGGAAAATATGTTAAACTTATTTATTAAGTCAAAGTATATATAAAATGCTCAATTGATATTTGTTTTTTACCCGTTAGTTATCTGGTTTGTTAAAAATAAATTATTGGCATTGTTGAGACATGTAACAAATATAATTATTTGAATATTTGCAAGTATGGTTCAATCTATACTATTAAAACATCAACATTCTGAAAAATCTACTTAAACAAGGTTGTTGCACTTATTCATTAAATTTACTATTATTTGGTCTTACCTTATATTTCTCTAACTATTCATTTAATTTTTCTAACTATGCTGATTTATCTTTTGTGTTACCGTGAAAAGTTAATGAAAATCCCTGAGATCATGGATCACAATAATTGCTTATATCCAATCATATCTAATGACTCACAATAAATGTAAGTCTATATTGACATTCTCAAATATACGACACCCACCATAACTTTTACTCAATTATGAAATAAATGGAATATATATAAATCTGTGAAAAGGAACGAGTTATTATTAATTTGCTATAACCATTTTATTACCAGTTTATATTCCAAGATTCATATTACTCAACCAGGATGGAATCTAATAAACCATATATTATGTCATTCATATTTTTTAAGTTTTGATCATGTTTAAAAAAAAGTATTGGTCAAATTCATATTACCAATTCTTACATCAATTCAATATATATTAACTAATATACATCTCACGTCTTCAATTTGCATTTCTTAATGTTAGTAAAATTAATTTTACATTTCATAAATTTTCGTTATATATTTATAATATTCACTGATTTTATACATTGACTGACGTGAGAAATTCAGTTTATATTATACCTAGAAAACAGAAAATGTAAACCTTATAACATAATATTTGTACTATTAGAGTATAATAATTTTAAAGATATTCTGCAGAAACTATAAGCCTTATATCATAATATTCTTTTGTTATTACAAGAATTCAAAATTATTTACTAATAAAAAATAAAACAAACACCCATCAAATGTATTGATATAATTGTAAACTTAATTTTATCCAAAATCCAAAACTATAACCAAAACCAAAACTCAAAACTTAAAACAATATATGTAATACTGAAATATATCCGAAATGCACAATTATACCTAATATATATAAAATACTTTGGGTGTGTACGCAATGAGTCTTGAGTAGGATCCAGATTCGAACAGAGACATAGAGGTCCAAAAAATACATAGTTGATACTTTACCGTGAATCCAAAGATGAACCAAACCTTTATTGATACTTTGCCTTGGACCCAAAGTTTTAATTCGGCTTTGGCTTGGTTTTGATTTATTTTTTTGTTTTGATAAAATGTCTATGCCTAAAAAAAAAAATTACAAAAGATTATACATACAAATTCTCGAATAAAGTAATTCATAAATTATATAATTTTTTAAAGTTACCTTCTTCGGTATAATACAAATTTGTAATATAATAATGCAAAAAATTTCAAAATACTAATTTATTTCAAAAAAAATTAATAATTCAAAAATCCCGTGCTTTTTAAGCGCGGGTCAAAATCTAGTCAATACAATTAAAAGAAAATGAGTCTTAAAAAATCTACTTACAAAATGTTATTGCACATATTCATTAACTATTTACTATTTTTGGTTTACCATTATTTTCTCAAACTAAATGATAGTCCAAATAATTTATTATTAATTAGTTGAGATTTGTGTTTACTATGCTGAGATTTGGTCATATATTATGGTTAGTTTATATACATTTAACTAATTACTAGGATAAGATCCGCGCCTTGCGCGGAATGAAGTTGTTATTTTTATTATATTCTGAAGAATGAAATAATATATCGGTTTTATTTCGATTAGGGGTGTTCAATCCGAATATCGGGTTGGTTTCGGTTTGGTTCGGTTTTTTTGGTATTTCGATTTGTAAAATATAACTAATATCCTAAATCCATATTTACTTCGGTTCGATTTGGTTTATATACCGTTGGTTTGCATTTTATTCGGTTTTATACCAAAAAACAAAATTATTTAGTTTGAGATCATATTATATATCATACAAATTTTAGAATCATGTTGTCAAGAAGTCATTTATTAAAAAAATATTATATATTTAAATAAAAGAATAAAAACAAAAAAATGCTTATATTATCTAATAAAATAATCAAATCTAAAATTAATATCAAAGCTCTAAAGTTAAAAAATAAAAATAAAAGACAAAACAGAAGCATGAAAGAAAAGTTTTATTATTCTTCCATATTTAGGGTTCATCAAATTAATATGTCTTCCATTGAACACAACTCTGTTTGTTTAAAGATAAAAAAAGTTGTAAAAAATTTCAACTAATTGTTATCCATCAAATTTATAATCTTTATTTCAATTTAGTTACTGTTAAAATAAAGTAAAAAGATCAAAAAAGAAGGACTAAGAAAATAAGAAGCCTCATTTGTAGTAAATTGTTATTTAATTATAATTCAAGTGATTTAATATATAGGGGATATGTTGGGTTGAACATTTGTAATTGTAATTGTGAACCAAAATCTATTTTGAATTTATGATGAGCGTGATCGATTTGGCTTAATTTTTTTATCACACTGTTTATATCTATAAAAACTCTAATATGGTCAATAAGTCATTTTTATTCTAAAAACAGGTTCTACGATTTTTTTAATATTTAAGTTTCACATCTTTGAGAACCATTTTAATGATTTTAAATAAGTATTCAAACAAATGTTACTCTTTAATTTTGTTTTTCTATTAATAAGAAATGGATTACCAATAGACACAACAACCATAGAAAAATTAGCAACCTTTAGTAAATTTCAATGACCCTATTTGATTATTGTTGAGTATATATATTATTGAAAATATTCATATATAATTTAAAAATACCAATAAAATATATCAAATAACTGTATTATTAAAAGAAATCAAATACTATGATTTTAAAACAAATATTTTTGATAAATGAAAACTTATATCAAATAATTTAAATAATCATGGAAAAATAATAAGAAGAAATTAACTTTCGAAATTTAACATAAAAGTTAATATAAAATAAGCATGAGAAAGAATCATTAACATTTAACTTTGGATAGTTGCCATAAGAAACTTAATTATCTATAAGAATGCAGAAAATTTTAGAAAATGAAAAAAAATCAAATAATTATGTATTCTATATTATATAAAAGTTGAGGTAATTGGTCACTGAGAGCATTCACATAAGATTTAAGGAGTTTTTCAAATATGACCTAAAATTTCAAGTCAAACACAAAACTAATCCATGCTTTTGTGAAATTTTACTTTTTCTATTCACCCTAAAAGTTTGAGTTATTCACGAAAAAGTCATTACTATTTTTTTCGAAAATGAATATTTTACCTTATCATCCTCATTTTCACTAAGTATTTACAATATTGTCATTGTCATCAACACACATACCACAATGAACAACCAATCTGAAGCTCAACTGCACAAATTTTTTGATTTTTACTCTTCGTATCTCATTATTTATGCACACAAATCACATCTCTTTCACTTTCTATTTAAATTCATCCAAAAAACCAAGATTTTGATTCTAAGCTTTATAAGGTTCATCGAGACATTGAAGCTCATAATTCTTGGTTATTAACAAGTTGGTAGCTTTTGTAGTGAAATTTTGAGTGTTTAGAGAAGTTAAGGAAGTTATCTCACAGATTCAAGGTATGAAATCGTTTTTAGATCTGTTTGTGAAGATTTTCAGAAGACTTAGGGAAGACTTTTTGAAGACTTCGCTAGATGTGTTCTTCATCGAGTAGACTTTCCTAGAAGTCTTCTAACTTTGCTTTGCTAACAAAACAAAAACGAAAATCCCCGAGAAGACTTCTCGAGAAGTCTTCTCGGATACACATGTTCGTTTTGTAATTGACCGAAGTTTGTCAGAAATTTGACTTTTTATAGAAGACTTCCGGGAAATCTTCTCATAGTTGAAAGAAATCTGTGTGATTTACTTTTGCAATTGAAAAATGATAGTAAAATATTTAATATTAATGAGAAGTCTTCTCAAATTTTATTCCGGGTTTTAATCAAACCTGGAATATTTACTACGGGTTTTGATAATATTCGAGAATTTTTCAAATTTATTTGTAAGCCGATATCTATAAAGAAAGACTTCTCAAGATGTTTTCTTTTGAGTAGACTTCTTAAGAAGTCTTTCTTCGTAAACTTGCAATTGCAAAAATGACATAAACAAAAGACTTTTTAGGAATTCTTATAAGTCAATCCTTATTAACTTGAATTTTCTCCAAACATAAAATGAATTTTTAATATTTTTTTGTTAATCCATGTATATTAGTCAAGATTGGAGCTACTGAATGAAATTCATAACTTATTTGGTGATAATTATGAGATTTCAAATATTCATGTTTACTAGTGTTTCTAGCTAATCCGAGTAGACTTCTTAAGACTTCTGGAGAAGTCTTCTACGTTAGATTTTCAAGAGTGTTAAGTAACTTCAAGATATCTTTTTTTTTAACTTTCAAAAGTGTTAAGTAACTTCAATAATATCAAGGTATGTGGTTTAATGTGTCTTTTAGATCATAAGATATAATTTTTAACTTCCATGAGATTTAGAATTTCAACATTCACTTAAAATTCAGTTTTGATCTTTTGTTAATTTGACTAAGTTTTCTTGACAAGTCTTCTCTCTTAGTTTTAGTAAATTTGACTAAGTTTTAGTAAACTTAACTAAATATTTTTGTTGTTGTGTTTTGTTATGAGTGGATAGAATGGTTTAAAAATTATTTTTGGTATATTGTATTAATAACTTTAATACTATAAAGTATTTTTGGCAAAACATGAACATATTTACCAAATTATTTTGATTAACATCTCTTAAAGTTTACAAACAAGTAAAAGTAGTACACATGCTCATCACAAAATAGACCATAAATAAAATTATTACATACTGAGCTAGATATTATTCTTCAACAAAGATAAGCTTGGACTCCATTTGGCATCATCATTTGTACCACTTTGGGCATAAGACTTCGGAAGATTTCATGACGAGTTCATGGGAAGTTTTCTAGCATAAAATACATTAGAAGACTTCCCAAGAAGTCTTCTGAGAGTCTTCCGAGAGTCTTCCAAGAGTTGTCTCAGAAATCTTCCAAAGTCTGTCTCAGATCTGAAAAGTATGCATATTTAAAAGCATTCAAATGGCTTCAAAACATAAAAGACCTCAAAAATAAATTTGTATTCTTAAATAATAAACAAAAGAGTCACATTAGGTGGGATCTATAACTTTTTAGAATCTAATATATAAAACACACAAAATACATGTAAAAAATGTGTACACTTTGGGCATAAGACTTCAGAAGACTTTCTAAAGACTTCGTGGGAAGTCTTCTAACATAAAATGCATTAGAAGACTTCTGAGAAGACTTCTGAGAAGTCTTCTCGAAGTCTTCTGAAAATTCTTTCAAAGTCTATCTCACATCTGAAAAATCTGATAATTCAAAAACATTCAAAAGGCTTCAAAACAGAGAAAAACTTCAAAAATAAAACATTCATGCTTACAAAATAGACAAAACAGTCACATCAGGTTGAATCTATAGCATTTCAGAATATAACATATAAAACACAAAACAAATACATATCCTAAATTTATAAATCTACCTTTGAAATAGTGAAACATGAGCATCATGTAATGAAAACCCTGCAAAAAAAAGATAAATTAGTGAGAAGACATAAGAAAAAAATGAGAAATGGATATAAAATTTGGGGTTTTGATGTTCAAAAAGATTAGAGAGATGTTGGAGAGTTTTAGAGTGTGAAACATTACATTTTTGTTGCAGCAATTTGAGAGGAATAAATCAATTGTATAAGTTTTTATATATATAGAAAAAAAATTCAATTAGGTTAGATATTTTCGATACAGGAGACTTCTGAAAAAGTTTTTTTGACCCTAAAATCAAATAATTAATTAAATAGCACAAAGCACATTCTTAAACTTAAAAAAAACTTAGAAAGTATTTAAATCAAGTTATTAGATAGTCACTAAACACACACATATATGTCAATTGTGTTTTTAAAAAATTGACCTATATGAATTCAAAATCTTACCCTAAAATACCAACAATACTACAACGTATGTTACCAAACCCTAAATCAAACACTATCATGACTCAATCTACATTCACTTATATGTGTTAAAAGTAGTTAAATTTTAGTAAAACTATTCCATCATTTAGAAATGTTTATTAATACATGATTTCTATTTTTTTCTTTCAAAATATTTTTATAAATTTTATTAATTACTTTTAAGATCTAACACATGAGAAGACTTCTCCTAGAAGATGTATCGAAGACTTCTGGAAAACTTCAACTTAAGCGGAAATTTTGAATTGCTCTAAAATTTATGTGGAAACCCTATATTCTACTAAAATTTAGGCAGGATATGTCTAACTGTGAGTTTTCAAGACCCAATGATCAAATAACTAAACAAAAAATACTTCACCAAAATTAAAAGATACTTAAAATGTTTAAATCAAGTTATTAGATAGTCACTAAACACATATAGATCAAAAAAAAATTTAAAATAAAATAAATGATAAGATTTCAAAATCTTACCCTAAAAATACCAACAATACTACAACATATATTACCAAACCTTAAAGGAAAAACTATTAGGACTCAACCTACATTCACTCATCTATGTAAAAATAATTCAATTTTAGTAAAACTAAATTTAAATCATTTAGAATTGTTTATTATTACATTATTTCAATTTTTTGTAAGTCTTTTTACGCGGAGGGTTATAATGGTAAAACTTAATACATATTTTTTCTTTGGTCATAAGGAAGTTGTTGTAATTTTACTACTCTTTAGGTTAATTTTGCATTTGAATAAATTTTGGAATACACTTTTATATTCAAAATCAATTTTTGATTCATTTTTGGTAGTTTTCTCGTAATTTAAAACTATCAATCAAAAATTCAAAATAAATTTTGACTACTTATATTTTAGTTTTTTATCTATATTAATGTCAATACTGGTAAAAGCTTTTTTATGTCAAATTAACTATAAATCAATAACAAGTAAAATAAACTTACAGAAGTAAGAAACATTATAAATAAGTTAATTTAATTTATAATAGATTATTTAAAATTTAATATAAAAATATTTGCATAGGCATCTTGAATGGTTTATTGTTTCAATTTTTATATAGCGTTAGATTATTTGATATTTTTTTAATTAATTTAACTCAAATTTGATATCATTTTCATTAAATGATAGCCATTTTCATAAATAGTTTTAAATTTTACTATAAAAGACAAAATTAACCATACTAATTTATTTAAATATTTAAAAATTATTTATATAAGTTTAAAAATCCAATTCTCCTCTATAAATACTAAATCCTAAATAATAATAATAATAGCGAATATAAATTCTAGTCATCTTATAATAATTAATAGTAGTAGTAAATAATTCGTGTCTGAACTAAAACAAAAGCAGCTAAAAAGAGAATGTTGTGTCTTGTCTTTATCTCCCACTTCGAGGTCGCGTTGCTTCACTCTCCATTTGCAGAGAAAGCTATGGTGAAGACTGCAGATTTCACCCTCTTCTTCTTCTTCTTCGTCTTCTCTCCTTCGTTACTTCCAGCTCAATCACAGCTTCCAGGGATTGACCCACAAGACAAAGCCTCGTTACTGATATTCCGCGTTTCGA
This sequence comes from Raphanus sativus, assembly GCF_000801105.2. NCBI lineage: Eukaryota > Viridiplantae > Streptophyta > Magnoliopsida > Brassicales > Brassicaceae > Raphanus > Raphanus sativus. The sequence continues at coordinate 8,528,703 of NC_079512.1, read as the reverse complement.
TTCACGACCCCAATCGAAGCTTATCGACATGGTACGGCTCATCATGTTCCAACTGGACAGGTCTAGCCTGTCAGAATCCGACCGGGAAAGCCATCTCCCTCGCTCTACCCGCTGCGAATCTGTCCGGTCAGATTCACCCGTCTCTCTGTAAGCTCACTTCACTTCAAATCTTGGACCTCTCCGGAAACAACTTCTCTGGAAACATCCCCACTTGCTTCGGCGCGTTGCGTAGTCTCAGGACACTCAATCTCAGCCGGAACAGTTTGGTTGGTACCCTTCCAGGAACGTTCGTTAACCTTAAGGAGCTTAGAGAACTCGTCCTAAGCGAGAATAGAGGTTTAAGAGGATCGGTTCCTCTCTGGGTTGGAGAATTAACGAATCTCGAGAGAATCGATCTGAGCTTCTGCTCGTTTCTAGGAGATATACCCGAAACCTTGCTTTATTTAAAATCTCTAAAGTTTTTGAATCTTGAGAGCAATAACATGACCGGTACACTTAGAGATTTTCAGCAACCTTTGGCGGTTCTCAACCTCGCTTCGAACCGGTTCTCCGGTACGCTGCCTTGTTTCTACGCCTCGCGTCCTTCTCTAACCGTTCTGAATCTCGCTGACAACTCTCTGCTCGGTGGTTTGCCTTCTTGTTTGGGTTCTCTATCGGAACTGACTCATCTCAATCTCTCCTTCAACGTCTTCAGCTACGAGATATCTCCGAGACTTACGTTCTCGGAGAAGCTCGTGATGCTTGACTTGAGCCGCAACGGGTTCTCCGGTCGTCTCCCTAGCAAAATCTCCGAAACCACTGATAAACTCGGTCTTGTTCTTCTTGATCTCTCTTACAATAGATTCTCCGGTGAGATACCCTTGAGGATCACCGAGTTAACGCGCTTACAAGCTCTGCGTCTCTCTCACAATCTTCTCACCGGAGATATCCCCGCTAGAATCGGGAACCTGACGTACCTCCAAGTCATTGATCTCTCCCACAATGCATTAACCGGTTCGATCCCTCTCAACGTCGTTGGTTGCTTTCAGTTACTCGCTCTGATCATCAGCAACAACAATCTCTCCGGCGAAATCCAGCCGGAGCTCGACGCCTTGGACAGCCTGAAGATACTTGACATAAGCAACAACAGGATCTCCGGCGAGATCCCGCTTACTCTAGCCGGTCTGAAGTCGCTGGAGATCGTGGACATAAGCTCCAACAACCTCTCGGGAAGCCTCAACGAGGCAATCACCAAATGGTCCAATCTCAAGTACCTCTCTCTCGCGAGGAACAAGTTCAGTGGAACGCTTCCTTCTTGGCTGTTCAAGTTCGACAAGATCCAGATGATGGACTACTCCAGCAACAGATTCTCCTGGTTCATACCTGACGACAACTTAAACAGTACCCGGTTTAAAGATTTTCAGACAGGTGGATCTTCAGGGCCGCCAGGGAGAGTAGAGATCAAGATATCAGCGATCGTGGTTGCTAAAGACGAACTAACCTTCAGCTACAATCTCTTGTCGATGGTTGGGATCGATCTTTCTGACAATCTGTTACACGGAGAGATACCTGAAGCTTTGTTCAGACAGAAGAACATAGAGTACTTGAACTTGTCGTACAACTTCCTTGAAGGTCAGCTTCCACGTTTAGAGAAGCTACCTAGGTTAAAGGCCTTGGATCTGTCACACAACTCTCTATCTGGTCAAGTCACTGGAAACGTCTCGACTCCACCGGGACTGACTCTTCTGAATCTATCTCACAACTGTTTGTCTGGAATCGTTACTGAGAAAGAAGGGCTTGGGAAGTTCCCAGGCGGTTTGGTCGGGAACCCGGAGCTTTGTGTGGAAACTTCGGGAAACAAGTGTGATCCTGCAAACATTGATGCATCGCAAGAGGAGATATATCAGAACGAGTTGGTGGAAGGACCTATATCGATTTGGATATTCTGTTTAAGCGCGTTTATTAGCTTCGATTTTGGAGTGTTGGGTATCTTCTGCTCGTCTCGTGCTCGGAGTTATATTCTCCAGACCAAAGGTTAAAAACACTGAACCGTGGGCAAAAAGGCAAAGAGCGGTTTCTATAAATACATTGTCTGAGATGTGAAAGTGGAAATGCTTGTTTGTTACTAAAAATCTTAGTCGTGTGCTTAATTGCTTATTATCTCAAATGTTTGTTGTGTATATCTCTAACCGGTTTATCTTGACGCATGAACCGGAGACCTTTTCGTTTATGGTAGAATGTTGTACCCATTGTTGTCAGATTTAATACAGTAAAAGTAAAGCCATCTTCAAGGTTTTATATGTTTATAGTAAAAGTAACACCATTTTTTGGGGTAAGTGTAACATTGGAAACAAGCAAAGAACTGAAACTTTAGCTATGTCAAGTTTGCTCTTATTCATCTCAGATTATGAATCTAAAAAGCGCAGCACGCTGTATAAACCCCAAATGTTTTTGCTAGGTTGGATCTTCTTGAAATGTTTTTGCTATGGCTAAAGTAACAATCTATGCCATGATATGCCATTGTTTTCTCCCTTATTCAAAGAGGCAGGTTTTTCATGTGGAAAATAGTTCCGTGTATTTGGATACGTACCCGAGTAAAATAATTGGCCATAGCCACCGTTTATTTCGCGACTACGAACCAAATTTCGTAAGCCAGTCACAAGAAACTACGAGAAAAACTATGTGGCTATACGATCGTAGCGTTTTTAAAATCGTGACTAATCGTAGCCTAAAAACATGTTTTAGTCACGACACATTTTGTGACTAAAATATGACACATTTTATCACGTGTTTTAAAAAATATGAAAAAATAAATTACAAATTAAATCAATATAAAATAAATTAATTTAATAAAGTTGTAAATAAAACTGAGTTACTTCATGTTAAATTAATTTATTTTTCATTTGATTTAATGTTTTTAATTTAAAAGGTTTACGAAGGAGCAAGGTGGAGAGGAGACATAGAGAGCAGGAATAGTGCTCGTGTGGCTTGGGATACTGTCGTGCTTACGAAGGAGCAAGGTGGATTGGGAGTGAAGGATGTTTATATTTGGAACAAAGCATGCATCCTTCGCCTCATTTGGATGCTCTTCTTTCGGCCTCAACTCAGTGTAGGTTTGCTGGTTTAAGGAAGTGATTCTGCAAGGAGAAGTGGAAAACTATTGGATCACAAAACCGAAACAATCTTTCTCTTTGCTGGTCAACAAACTATTAAAAATGAAAAGTGTAGCTTACCCTCTCATCCGCTTGTGTGTGCAGAATGGAAGAACGGGTAGGTTCTGGACTGATAACTGGAGCCCCTTTGGTTGCCTTGAAACTTATCTTGCAGCTTCACACTCTCGCTTAGGAATACCGGTAAGAGCAACGATTGCATCTCTCTTCCGCAACGGTTCATGGAGGCTTCCGCCAGCAAGATCTGATGCTCAGCTTAACCTCGTTGCCTACGTCACAACGATCACACTCAACACAGAGAACGACTACTACGAGTGGGTGATCGATGGAAAGTCAAGTTCTCGGTTTAAAACAGGGGAAGTGTACACTTACTTATGTGGGAATGTTGCAGAGGAACGATGGACACCTATTGCTTGGCCAAAGAAAGGGATTCCACGGCATGGTTTCCACTCCTGGCTAGTGATTAAAAGTCGTCTTCCGACGCGTGATAGACTACTCCAATGGGGTCTGCAAGTTCAGCCTCTTTGTCTCCTCTGTAATGTTTTTCCTGAATCTCGTGATCACATCTACTGGGACTGTGATATGGCGTTTCAGCTATGGACGCGTGTGGCGGCTAGATGTGGGTTTGCTCCTCTTCGCAATTGGCAGCATGCGATCGATCAACTTCTATCTCTGCCTCCTAGGGCTAACTCCCGACTGATCACACTTCTGGCTTGGCAAGCATCACTCTACTGGATTTGGAATGAGAGGAATACAAGGCTCCACTCTAACACCTTTCGATCGGTTCATGCTCTCTTCTTGATTGTTGACAGGCAGATTCGCAACAAGATACAGAGCTTTCGGGAATCGAACCCCCAACTAACCTATCGCTTGATGCAGCTGTGGCATGATTAGTACTAGAGGCCTCTCAAACCGGCGTTCTCCCTCGCACCACCGCTACCATACAACTGATTAGCTCTCTCTTCTCTGCAACCTCTCGGTTTCTCCGTACTTCAAAAATGATCATCTCTCTACTTGGGCTTGGGTTTCAAAAACTAGGGGATTTATCATTAACTAGTATTTCGTCCATGCTGCGCATGGATATTTTATTGTTTTAACAATCATTTGATTATAGTCATAATTATAAATCAGAATAACATTATTTCAGTGAAACAAAGAATTGAAAGGATAAAACAATATTATTATTAAATGGATATGTTTGTAGTATTTAAAAAAAAATATCTATATGTTTAATTTAATCTTTTTATCTAGTAAATTTAATTTAATTTCAATTAAAATTTGTATTTAATGAGTCATAAATATTTTTTATTTTTCAAAAATACTACAAACATATATCCATTTAATAATAATATTTAGAGGTGTCTGAAATGAAACAAAGAGTTGAAAGGGTAAAAAATAATAATTATTAAATGGATATATGTTTGTAGTATTTTAGAAAAATAAAAAATAAATCAATATATATTTATAATTTATTTTTATCTATTAAATTTATTCGATGAATTTTACAGAGTAGTTAACATTTAATTTAATTTCAATTATTTGATGAATATAATAAATATGTTTTTTTGTGCAAATTAATATTTTTTTTTACAATTCAGAATGACAATCTTATTGACATTTTATGTTACTTTGCTTAAAATATATTTTTAAATATTTACATTAAAAAAAATTAAGCTGACATTTCTTATTCTGATAGGTTGTTGGATTTATAAGATTAAAATTTAGAAATTTTGTTTGCTTTTAATTCAACTATAATGAATTGTCTTGAAATAAATAATAAAAGTAGATTCACCTTTTGGATTCATAAATGTAAGCTCTCTGATACGCCCAACAATAGTTTCATAGTGGAACTCAATTACATTAGTGAAAACTGAAAAATAATTAATACAAAAAGTAAACATTAATCAACAAATCAAAGAAAAGTAGTAAAGAGTGGAAATCAGGAAATACCTTCTTTGTTAGCCAAAACTTGATGCTTGTCTCTATAGTCCTTGTTTATATGTTTGTTGGATACGAAAATGGACCCTATAAAAAAAAAATTGTACGACGTGAGTTCTTTGAAGGAAACCTTGTATATGAGTAAGCGAGAGATTAATATACAGAGACAATATGTAAAAAGGTGGAGATCAAGAGAGATTGAGAAATAAAAATAAGAAAATATGTTCTTTCTACACTGAAGAAGAAACATTTCGAATACAAACGTCGGATCTGTCAACTTAAATAAATGTGGGTTTCTCTTTCTTTCTGTGTGTGGTGATCAGAAAATACAGTTATCTGAATTATGGAGATTGGTAGTTGGTGATCGTGGAGATGTTGGAGAGAGATGGATGAGTTAGTATTTGGATTTAGTAAATATTTTCTGCAGTAAATATAATTTCGTTGTATAGATCGTGTTTGCCCTTTAATTTTTTCTGTTTTGCTTTAAGATAATTTTCTAAAATTTTAATATGAAATAATAACCACTTGTCAAGATTTTATTGGAGAGGTGACTTCCGCTTTAGTATATAGGGATGGGTTCTTTCACATGGGTATCTGTGGGTTCTTTCACTTGGGTCTTTTGGGCCTTGCTAATTACTTAAGCTGATGCTTGTAAACATTTTCTTTTTTTCTGCATTTATATTAAGAAAGCCTGTTACAAAAAAAAAATTTAAGAGGTTTAGTAAATTTACGTTTTATTTTCTCTTGAACATCAAAATCTCTTGGTGTCGAGGTGAGGTGAACCTTTTTCCGAGGAGGAGAAATCCATTACCTCTTTTAGCTTTTGGTGTCTGTTGTTAAGCTAGTAGTAGTAGTAGAGGTGGAACTGATTGGTTTTTGGTATAGGACTAGAAATGCTTGTTCAAGGTGAAGCTAACATGTTCTTTTGGTTAGGTGGGGTTGTTCTGTTTGCGTCAAAGTTTGTTTGTCTGTAACGAAAACTTCTTTGAACCACCAGTAATACAATCAGATGGCTTTAGTCTATTTTTCTGCAACTTGACCACTCATTTTTCATCAATGTGGAAGTTCAAAATAGGGCTGGGACTTTTTAACCGGAACCGAATACCGAACCGGAACCGACCCGAAATGGACCGGTTCGGACCGGTTTCGGATAAGGCATATTTAACCGATGGGTAATGTTTATGAATATCCACGGATATCGGGTCGGTTCGGGTTTTTATCCGGATCCAATCGGGTACCCGTTTAAACCGAATTAATGTTTAAAAAACATTGATTTGCACCTTATGCAGTTCGAACCCGGGTGGGAGAGGTGAAAGTGCAGTCCCTTTTACCACTGCACCACTTCTATTTCGTTGTAAATACTTTCAAACTATAGATATATACGCGATTTATATTAAACTTTTTTAAAAAAATCAAAAAATTTATAAAATATTTATAAAAGTAAATAAAAATATTAGTTTCTGGTTAATAATTTAATATCCGGAAACCGACCCGGAACCGGTCGGAACCGATCCGAAACCAAACCGTAAGTGTTCCAAGTACTCATTGGATACAATTTGTAAATAACCGAATTATCCGGACCCGAACGGATCTTACCCGAAACCGACCCGAATACCCGAAATCCCAGGCCTAGTTCAAAATATAGTACGATACCGGACCTAGGATCAACTCTTAACTGGGGTCACAAAAGCGATTATATGATCGAAACCATTACAAGTGAAATGATGTCTATTGCCCACGACTACAAAAAGATTCATCACATTCAAGTCGGTCTCATATCCTATTCATTAAACGGTAGTAGCAAGAGCATAGTCAACCCTGCATGACTTGGGGACTGTAAGCACTGTGTCATGCCATTCCACCTTGCCCCAAATCTCTTCATCGTTGCGTCTTACAAGGGTAATCACTGCACACAAAATCATCTTGTCCTTAAATCCAGTGGAAGCCAAAACCCTCTCCCACAAAACAGCCATCTTCCCACCAAAATCCGCCAATCTCGCAATATAAAGCGGAAACTTAGGCAGTCCTTTCACACCCTTCAAACCCCTCCAGAGCCCTACCTTAGTGTCATACCATTTGAACCCTCCATTGTATTGGTAGAGCACGTTGTCAATCACCGCGTAAGAATACCATGGCCAACTCGTATCCATCTCCCATCCCACCCTTTCCCATCGACTTTCCTCAGGTATGTAAGCCAAACCTTTAGAGTTTCCAAAGATGTATACCTTTCCATCAAACCCTGCACTTTTATTTATACTATAACCACATATCTCAGCGCCAGGGCCTGACACGAGCTCCCAATTTTGTTTTTTTGGATCAAAAACCTCCATCCACTCGGAGGAACTGCTGCAGTCTTTGCAACCTCCAGCTACATATATCTTTCCATCAAGGACACTGGCGCCTGGGTACCTCCGCTTCACCAGCATGCTTGGACCCTCGCGCCACGTGTTCGAACTGGAGTCGAAGATCAAGACGCTAGACGAATGCTCCTCGTCACCGTCGTTGATAGGTCCGCCGATGTTGTAGATATATGAACCAAGTGTCACTAGACCCGACCAGCGGGCAGGACCAGAATGGGGAGTTGGGATCTTAGCTAAAGCATACCCACTTGACTTCTTCTTTTTCTTCAGCTTCATAGTTTCATTGGTGGTTAGGGTTTGGTCAGGCTTCCGGCAGAGGGTGTACCATCGAGGGATACGGTCAGGATGGAACAGTAGGCACGCATAGAGACAACTCTCGGTGTGGCCTATAGAGGACCGGGTCTTGTAAAGCTCCGGTGAAGCAAGGAGAGATGGAAAGATCTTGGAAACGAGTGAGAGAGTCGGGTAGTACAATCTCGAGACGCGTGCAAAACAACTTAGTAGCAGATCATCTGGAAGCGAAGGATTTGGTGTCGATTGCGGTGTCGGCGAGAGCACAAGCGACGGCTTCTTCTTCTTCTTGGTTGTAGTCATCCTCTTCCTCTTCTTCTTCTTCTCCTCGGGAGACGACATCGTCGGAAATCGCAGTTGTTTAACTCCCCGTCCTGTCTAGTGTCTACAGACAAAACTGTGCAAGATAGTTCAGTTGTGGGCTAATGGGCCTGAAACCTGAATTAAAACTTAATGTCGGTTTGTATCAGTTGAGACTTAAATCAATTTTTTTTTTTTTTTTTGAACACTGAGACTTAAATCAATTAAACCAAACAAACAAAAACACGCAAAAACTCAACACTAACATTTCCGCAAATGTCTTCACTGGCCGATAACTGATTGTCAGACCAAAGCTCTAATAATAATAAATCGTCTTTGAAGCAAGCAAAGTCTTTGCATGTTAAGTTAAACAGAAGAAAGAGAGCTCTTGTTCACTACACGAACTGTGCTATGAATATGATAATACCATTTATTTCCAGCAAAACCAGTCGCAAAATAAGCTGATTCTTCTAGCTTCTCAGGCCGATGCAAACCTAGCTACCAAATCAAATCATCAAGGATTCAAGCAGTAGCAGTATGTTCACTTAACGGCCAAAACTCACACTTCAAGTGTGTGCATTTTGATGTTACAGTGATTATAAATTTGAGAAAGAAAAAAAATTCTAATCAACAAAAATATATAGTACCAAACTAATCTTATACCTGCATCAATAAATCAAACGCTAGCAACAAGAGCAGAAACGAATTTGTAATTTTCAGGGACGATGAGAACAGCATCAACCCACTCAACCTTCCCACAGATCTCTTGGCTGTTTCGCCTTTCAATTGCAATCACAGCACACCATATAATCAACGCAGATACTTATCCCACAAGACAGTCATTTCCCCACCATAATCCGCCAGTTTTACACAAGATATATGTATGATCTGAGTTTTTCTTGTCAAATATATGTACCATAGTTCTAACCATCAATCTACACTGTTTTATCCTGATTTGATTTACGTGCCACTACTATCTTTGAAAGAGTTGGATATTTTTATGTTTAACCATTCTGATAAAATTTACATGAAACTACAAAAAAAAACTTTTTTAGTAGAAAATAAATTGTTATATAATAATGTTTGAGTACAAAAAAAACCTTTTTAGTAGAAAATAAATTGTTATATAATAATGTTTGAGTGCTAAAAGGTATTTTTATATTCGACTCAAATCTGTGGTTGAACTGGTAGATTATACTTTACTTTGTATATATTATGGTTCAGATTTAATGAATTTATTTTTAACTAAAAATCTGATAGAGACCGTTTAAAACTCAAAAACTCGCTATCAACGTGTAATCTGATACAATTGATCAATAAAACACACAAAAAATCTGAAACTTTTTTATTTTATTTTTTGTTTAGATTCTCACATATGTCTAATATTACACAAACTTGTGATTCCTAAATTTTGATGAAATTTTTATTATGTCATTCAAATAAAAATGCTAATATAAAAACAATTATTGATATTACAATATTAGTTTGTTTTCGTTAGTAATAACCTATCATAAGTCTTTTTGTTTTAGATTTAAATTTAATTTATGATAATTTTTAAAATATTCTTTAACACTTGTAAGTGTCCTATCAATATTATTTACAAAATGACATCGTAAATAATATATTCTAATTATTTGTGTATATAATCATTTTATCATTAAATAATATTATACACAAAAATTATTATTCAAATATTCATATGATATATGGTGTAGAATATAGAGTTTTGGTTTATATCATAATGTTCAAATGATCCATTTTGAATATTAATACATAGATTTAAGATAATAATATTTGATGTCATTATGTTTGTTAATTTATATAGGGTTCATAATATATGTGTGTCCACTGTTTAAGCTAAGAATATTTATATTAAATTTTGAAGTTAGAAAACTATAAAATATATGTAGATATAAATATAAAGTTATCACATCTTTAAAATACATGTAGACCCAATATTTATTAATACATTTAGGTGTATATGTATGCCTAAAACTAAAAGACAAAATTGTCATTAATGAAAATTAATAATCTTTTATAATTTTAAAGGCATTTTAGATAAGATTGAGTATTTCATTAAAGATATAATCTGAAAATGATTTTCTTTTAACGTTATTGATATGTATTTTGGTTTAATTGTATATTTTTAAAAAAATTAGTGGGGATTCGTGTTACGCATAAAATTTCATATAAATTGTTTTCTCTGTTAATCTTCATAATTCATTTTCAAATTCAAAAGTTAAAACTTTTAGTGCGAAAATATTAATAAACAGTCAAATCATTAGATTGCGAAAATATATTTTAAATGTTTAATTATAGTCTAAAATCCAAATAATACTTTGTATTTTATATTTACATCATCACTAATATATCACAAAATATGCATATATATATTGAAATCATATATTTATATATAATTTGTTTTTAAAATATCATTTATTAATATTATCATATCGATTAGTGTCATGCATATTCTTTTCTTTGTCAACCAAATTCATTTATAACAGCCCAAAGACATGTTTACAAGAGTCGGGCTTTTTAAAATTCCGAGGCCCAATACCAACATTAACTAAAGATTACAATTAAGTTCAATTGGGTATATCTAATATTTTATCAAGACACGTGTTTGATGTAGGGTTTCCTAGAAACATGTGGCATCACACGCGGACTTCATGCAGGGACTGCATCTTCGCCACCACTCCGTCTCTGGTACACCACCGTAGTAAGTCGCCGTCTTGATTTTTTCTTCATCAACCCAAACCCGATTTTGATGCCTCTTCTCGACGATCCAACTACTTCCCGACTCGAATTGTGCTTCACTCTCTGTGCGCCTCTGTTACCAAGTATCTCCAATCTCTTTGCCGGATGTGAGAGTCTCCTTGTAACTCCAATTGATTCAAAACCGCCATCGTCAAAACACTTGCAAACTAGCAAGCTCTGGCTCTTCTTAGGTCAGCCTCAAACCACGAAGTTCCCAAGCAAAACTCAAAGCTTTATCTCTTTAGAACACTTTGCTAGAGATATTTAACGCAAAGATTGATATCTTCAGAGAACAAAGATTGAGGATAACCAACAAATAAAATGAAGATCCAAAGAGAACAGCCGGAATAAATTTTGATGAGAGGAAGCTTAGTTTTAACCGATCTTAAAGATCGGATCTTTATTAAAAGGGTCAAGAGAAAAACAGAGAAAAGATTAGATTGAAGAAACTGCTCTGTTCGCTTGACTCTACACACATCAAAATCGCCTCGCGAAAAGTGAAATCCGCAACCGGAATAAAATCAATTCGTCTGACAAAGCCGATTATATACAGAAAAAAACAAATATAAAGAGTATGGCGACCGGCGGCAGAAGGCCACCGGCCACCGGATCAGAAAAGCTTATTTTTGTATCGAGGGTGATTAAGAGAGATATCCTTCTCTTTTTTGTGTCATGCATATTCTAAATCTAACTAGTTCACGTACGACCGGATAAATTTATTAATTTTTTTGTTTATTAATTTATTAAATATTAATTTATAAAATTTATAGAATACTGTAGTTTTACTTACAACCCAAAATTAATTTTAAATTTTATACTTTTCACAAACATAGCTTTGCTTTAATCGATGGAAGTAGAAGAAAAAAAAAGCTAATATCCCCTTCCCAGCAAAGAAGTGTGACGCTGCAAAGCCCCACACTTTTCCTGATTCTTCTGTGTCAATTTCTCCAAATCGGTACCGAATTGGTGCATCTTCGATCCCATTCTTCAAAGATCTCACAATCATGCTTTCTTTATCCTCTTCTTCTTCTTCTTCTTTGCTTCGTCCAAGTTTACACTTCCATTCTTCTCCCGACCAATCCGTTGCTATGTCTAGAAGGAGTATTAGCTCGTTCCGTCGGAAAGTCCCTTGCTGTTCCATAGCCACTAAATTCGATGTAATTTCACAAAAGTTGCTGCCTTTTGCTTATGCCCAGTCTTGGTAGGTCAAATTTTCTGCAATTGAGAGCCTTGTCTAACTTTTTCGAAATCTGCAGCAGAGTCTATCAAAGTCAGGAGGAGGTTTGCGAGAGCCTGGGGATGATTCTGATGTTCTTATAGAATGTCGAGATGTCTACAAATCATTTGGGGATAAACATATCTTGAAAGGTGTTTCCTTTAAGGTAATCATCTTGTTCATAAGGATACTTCCTCTAGCTAGCTTTTAGAGAAGATCTTATGAGGTTAATCTTGTTCTGTCTCTTTAGATTAGACATGGCGAGGCTGTTGGGGTGATTGGTCCTTCTGGGACTGGAAAATCAACCATTTTAAAGATCATGGCTGGTCTTCTTGCTCCCGACAAGGTCTGCAAGTCTTTCCTTTTTATCTCTCTCTCTAGTTAGATGATCGTATCCTTCAAGTTATGGATTGTCGCTAATGCTCAGGGAGAGGTTTATATACGAGGAAAAAAACGAGCTGGTTTGATAAGTGATGAGGAGATATCAGGGCTTCGTATTGGCCTTGTAAGCGCTCTTCTCATGAGTGTTGCATTTTTGGTTTAGAGTTTATGAATCGAATGGTTTTGTTTTTCTATCTTACAGGTTTTTCAGAGTGCAGCTCTCTTTGATTCTCTTACAGTTCGTGAAAATGTTGGCTTTCTACTGTAAGTCACCGTCCTCCTACATCACCTCTTTTTTCTAGCCAGAATGTCCTTAATTGATTAAACCTTTCCATGTTCAGCTATGAAAATTCTAAAATGTCTGAGAATCAAATATCTGAGCTTGTGACACAGACCTTGGCAGCTGTTGGTTTGAAGGTCTCCTACTTATCACATCATCTAAGAAAGATTTTGCTTCAATAAATGATTTTGTTTCTCTTCTAATAAGATCAGGGTGTTGAGAATCGACTACCTTCTGAGCTATCTGGTGGGATGAAGAAAAGGGTTGCTTTAGCTCGTTCCCTTGTTTTCGATACAACAAAGGAGGTCATAGAGCCAGAGGTAATAATCCAAAGACTCCACTTAACTTCATTCATTTGTTATAGTTTCTTGATGAATGTGTAACTCATTCCTCTTCTTAGGTGCTCTTGTACGATGAGCCAACAGCTGGACTTGATCCCATTGCATCAACTGTAGTTGAAGATCTTATACGATCTGTTCACTTGACGGGCGAGGAGGATTCACTTGGGAAACCTGGGAAGATCGCCTCTTATTTGGTTGTTACCCATCAACATAGCACCATTCAAAGAGCTGTAGACAGGTTCTGATTATATAGTCCACTACTTCCTTGAAAACACATGATATGGTTTTTCTTCATCCCTTTTGAGAAGTTTGGTTTCTTCTATTCAGGTTATTGTTTCTGTATGAAGGAAAAATCGTCTGGCAAGGCATGACTCATGAATTTACAACTTCAACAAATCCTATAGTTCAACAGGTTCTTTTTTTTTTCTCACACCTTCACTTCTAATATCAAACAAGAATGTTTGTCAAGAGACAATTGCAGTTTGAGTGTCAGATTCATTTTTTTGTTGTTGTTGTTGTATCTCTCAGTTTGCTACAGGTAGCCTTGACGGACCAATTAGATACTAAGGGACACAAACCAAGAAGTGGCGGCGGTACATCGTCTAGTTCATGGCAACACATATACCTTGAGTTGAGTTGTGTGAGACTCTTGCTCCTATTAAGATTCTAAAGAAACTAGATTTGAGTTGTGTGGAGACTCCTCTTGCTCCTATAAAGATTCTAAAGAAACTAGATTCTTTATTTCTTCCAAGACAAAGCTTAAGCCTATATGTAAACACTCTTCTGTCTTAGTAGCATAGATCAGGAAAGGATTGTAAGTTGAGATTTTTTTTGTTTGAAGTACCATGATTCTGGCAAACATACGCCTTAGGTTAAGTTGTGTATGCATGCAGCCTCCTCTAACAAAGATTCTTACAAGTGTTCTAAAACAAATCTTAAGCCTACTCGTAAAAGAGAAGCAAGAGTTTAATGAATAAGACATGAGGACTTGCATTCTCAGACAGAACTGAAACTTTAGTTCTGAACTGATACACTTGTGTAAACTCTAATCAAAGGCTCTCTCTCTATCTATACTCATACAGTAGAAGAAAAGAAAGGACTATTTATGTTTCAACTACCCAACTTGAAAGCATCAACGAAGAGACCCAAACAAACACCAGCTTTCCAGAAATTCACAAAGACAACAAAAGACTGCAACTTCCCAGAAGAAGAAGAAGAAGAAGAAGATGGCTGTTGCTTCTTCTTCTTATACATAAGCATACCGATACCTTCGATGGCAGCGACGACTATACCCGCGACGAGCACGTCCCAGTCACCGGTTTGGCCAAGAATGGTGGCCAATGCATTAGCAGTGTAGAAACCAAGAAGCAGTAGAAATATCTTCATGGGGAAGTTTTGTCTCGCAGAGTTTATCTTCACAAGCAGCTGTCTGCCTAACGCAACAGCGATTCTGCCTAATCTAGTGCTACCTAGACCTGTTCTGTCTCCTCCTCCGTCGTTATCTCCAGGACCAGGAGGAGGAGGAACTGAAGAGCCTCCTCCTGTGTCTAACGCAAACGCTGTTATTCTCTGATTCGGTCTTCTTCGAATCTGAAGACTGTTAGGAGAGAGAATGTTCAGTGCCAAAAACACCAAAATCAAGATTCGTCAAAAAAGGGGTACCTTTTCATGGGAGTGATCTTTGTGTGGAAGACATTGATCATAAAGGATCGACCTTTATCGATTTCGATGATTGACGATGATGTTAAAATGCGTGAAGCTTGAATTTGACATGCCATCAGAAGGAGGAGAAGTCGGTTTCTGAGATTTAGGGTTGTGTTTCAGCTAGTAAGTATAGATGATAAGAAAATTGGGAAAATGCGATTTTTAAATTTTTCTTCTATTCGTGACCATATTTTGGGCACGGGGCAACGATGAACAATGGAACCTACCAGCATTTAGAGCATCATGGGTTGTCCTTAATTTTGACAATCCTAAAAATATAGATTATTGGTAGGAGATTTTTTTTGTTTCTTAGTCAATTAATTATTTATTTTAATAAGTAATGATATATAAAATAGAAGTTTAAAATAAAAAATATATAAGAAAAGTTTAATATTAAAATTGAAAACATATGAAAATTATAAACTTAAAAAAAACTATTACAAACATCATAATAAATAAAAGCAAACAATTATTTTATTCAATTCATAGACATTTATAAATTATATGTTATTTTGGAAGATGTTCGAATTTATTTCATATATTTTCAATCAAATCATCTTTTAATTGAGATGAAATCAAGGGACGATCAGTGTCGAACTCTTTCACCGTCGAGAGAGAGTCGGGAGAGAACAAGAGAGAGTTGTTAAACGAGAAAAGGTCTTTTTCCTACACTGTTTTCTTCTCCAATCTAATTCTGCAACCTGTGACGAAGGACCAGCGCAGAAATTTCTTAATCCAGGACTTTCGCCAAACATTTCTAAGTAATTTAAGTTTTTTTTTATTTTTTTCGGCCCAAAAATGCTAAGGACTTGGTCCAAGGACCACAATAATCATGCTCTTAGAATAGCACTTAAAATTAAAGTAATTAAAAAATTTGAAAGAATAATATTTCACAATTAAATGTAGTAACTTATGATTTATTATAGTCGATAAAAAATTTATATATATTAGAATATAAATATATCTATATTATTTTGAATTTTGGGTCCTTCAAATTGCTACCATTTTTTCTCATTTATTTAGGTTATTATCTGTCTTGAGATAAATAGACATTCATAAATAAACTAAAATTATCAAAATTGATAAATAATATCAAAGAAAATTAGGTGAGATAATCAAATAAAAACACAGTAGATCTTGACCTGTCCGACCGGACGGGTAATTATTTTATGTTTTATATTTTTTATTTGTTTGTATTAAATGATGTATTTGTAATATTTAAATATAAATTTAGATTAAAAACTAACTTTTGCAGTTATAATAAAAATTAAAATTAAAAGTTTAGTAAAATATTCTGATATAAATTTTAAAAATTTCTAATTAAAATAATATAGAAGTGGGTGAAACTTTTCTCCAATTTTAAAATCTTAGCATCCCTTAAAATAAAGAAAATAAATTTATAAATACATAAAATATATAAACATATTTGGAACTATAATTTTTAAAGCTTGACCCGTGATCGTATAAATATTTGATTTCACTTTAAATTTTGTCTTTGTGCCAATGGTATTACTATACTATATATATTTGTAAATTAAATGGTACTACATAATTTTCAATATAACATTTTAAAACACAATAATTCTAATTATTACTTTAAAAAATTATATTTGTAATTTTAGTGTCTACTATATCACAGGGGGAAACGGCCAATTCCACTATAAACTTTACCTCTCCATTATTTTCATACACGAACTATCGGACTAAGCCAAAACCACCACAAACTAATTTTTTTTTGAATTTCAACCATAAACTTTGTCAATTTGGTTAATGGCTACATAACCGAATCTGATTTCGGTTTACCTAGCTTCGGGTGATGCTGCTTTTCGATTTCAATCTCCCATGTCGCTTCTTTTTCCTCCTTCTTCTTCTTCTTCGTTTTGTTTCTGTGATTCACGACAAACCCTAATTTTTTTTAAAGTATGTGTTAAGGTAAGATGACAAAAGTTTACAAAAAAAAGGTAAGATGACAAAACTACGTTGTTTTAGTTTTTTTTTTAAAATTGGTTCAACATTAAACCTACCAAACTTATTACAGGCTCGGGTGTGCCACACCATCACCCGAAGCTGGATAAACCAAAATCAGATTCGATTATGTAGCAATTAACCAAATTGACAAAATTTATGGTTGAAATTAAAAAAAAAATTAGTTCGTGGTGATTTTAGCTTATTCCGATAGTTCATGTATGAAAATAATAAAAAGGTAAAGTTCATGGTAGAATTGGCCGTTTACCCTATATCACAGTGTATCATAAAAACAAATCCTATATTTATAACTAATTAAGAAGATTAATATCGATTTTGTTCGATACAACAAAAAAATAAATATAAACAAAAGTTCTGATCTCATCTTTTTCTCCATGAAAAATTTTAGAGACACCGCAGAAGAGAGATTTTTTTTGGGAAAAAAAAACTAATCTACATAAATTCGCATTTAGCCAATTTATTAATTATCTTGTTAAAGACATTCAGCTTTGATATTCCAGTAACAAAAAACATGCATAAAAGTTTCGAAGACACTTCCACTTGACCATAGTCGCGAGACAAAAAAAGACTAATAATACAATGTTTTTTGTGCAAGCAAGAAGATTTCCTGCTGGCATCCTTTTCTTCACCGGCCATGTTCACAAATTTGGCAAATGGTGACCGACTTTGGATTTACAAGAGTGCAACGTTCACAAGCCCATTGGCCTGTATCCGTGCTGCTGGCTCGAGAAGTGGATCCCTTATTCTTTGAACTTGACGCTCTACCATATGCACCATGCGAGTTCACATCCGGTAACCCATTCTCCAGCGCTCGAACCAAGTTCTCGAAATAGTTTTTGGTCACACTGCTCAATTAAAGAAATGTTATTAGCTTCTTTTGTCATGCAGAGCCAAAACCAGATGAAAGAAAACTTCCTAACAGTTCACACCAAATTCTTGAAACCTTTTTATTTTTTCAGAAAAGGTTATCAGTATTCACTGTAGGAATATAAATTACCTTGTTAAACCTGCGAGTTTTGTGCGGAACTCATTAAAATCTTCCGATGGACCTTTGGCTTCAAAGTACAACTTCAGTTCTTTTTCAGCACACTGATGAAGTCGTTCAAGGCCTGACTCAGCTTCGCCTGGAAACAGAAGAGAAGAAATCAAATGATAAGCACATTAAAGCAATGGTACAAACAAAAGTCCCCATACCCAACTAATAAACAGAAATATGATACTAAACCCTGACTAGATTGGTTTGACTTTCAGATTAAGCTGGACCAAATTGTTACGAAGACGCTTGAACATAAAGTTTCAGATTATGTATATGACCATTCCCTATCTTACAACAAAAAAAAACAATGATGTCTGGCAAATTTGGATCCATCGTTACATTTTCTACCTCCTTACGATATAGAACAATTGGAAAAAGGCAAAAGATAAACGTTGTTTGTTTGTGAATTTTATAGAGCTTCATTCAGTCTTGGGTAACTTTTTCGACCACACTAACCAATCGCATTGAGCATATATCCTAAACCATTCCCTAACTTACTAGACTACATGATTTTCTATAAAATAGGGAGCAAAACAAAGATTTTTGAAAGAACAGAAAAAAAGTTAAAATGGAAAATTTGAGGACTAGAAATTGGTTACCTTGTAAGTACTCGAAAAACTCTCTCTTTCCATGCTCATGGTCAGGTATGTAAAAACCATAAGCATATGTCCATTTAAGAACTCGTCTGCATTCAACTATCTAATGATTGTAGATCAAATTAGTGAGCCAAGTCCAGAAGTCTCAGATACCTCACAGGAGAAGCGGGATATATTACCTGTAACCACGCTTCTATAATGAACTTCAGTTGTGATTCAGGTTGACACTGTATGTCACTAAGCTTCTCTATCTGTCAAGTCAATAAGAAAACCAAACATTAGAACGTTCATCAAAATTTACATGATATACCAAGTTAGATAACAAACCGCATATGTGCTATATATTGTAGATCATCATGATACTTCTTTGATAATTATTATTTACATGAGAAAGTATTGCACTGTAAGCTTACCTCATCTGTTTGCATCTTCTTAAGATCCGTCAGCGCCTTTTGCCTAGACTGCAGCAATCAGTAAAATTTCTTCTAAATCATTTAAGAACAAAGGCCAATGGTTTTTTTTTGTAAATACAAAACCTCTTGTACTGTAGGGTCATTATTCAACAAAGAGTACAAATGTACGGGTAGGAAACATGAAAATTGCAAGGCACAATGATATGGCTACGAAAAGTTCCAAGGTTTATTATAATCTCCCTAAAGACTAATTTCACTGATATGCTTAATATGCCATAGAATTTTAGACCAGTACTTTGCTCTAGCAGTAACACGGCTTGTTAAATGTTAACTCTGTTACTCCAAAAAAGGATTAGTCACAATACCCAATCCCTAACGAGCATAAGCCAACAAGTACTAGTTAGTAAATTCTCACAGCTAGAGGACATGTTCCTTATACAAAAAATACATCACACACACTACATCACTTCTTCACTTCTTTCTACGTTACATAGCCTCTATGCATTTCAAAATCAGCCAGCTTCGCTTTCTTAGTTTTTCAAAATTCACAAGGAAAATATATACCCACTACTACTCTACTTCGAAAAAGAGAAACATATACACTTAGAATTAGTCATTTAAATAGTTCGTCTACTTCTCTCTACTTCTCTTAGTACATCAATAATTTTTTTTTGTTTTCTAGAAGCAAAGACTGCTGATTTTTTTATTCCCCTTTTAAACAGAAGGGAAACTTTTTTTTTGATCAAACCAGAAGGGAAACTAAATGAAGAAAAATTGACATACCGATTGATTGGTTGCCCATCTTTCATAGTAATGGGTATATCTCTCAAGAGAGTTTTTTGCCATCTCTCGGCGTTTTTCAGTCTCATCATACTGCACAAAAAGATTAAGAGAAACATAAAATGCGTTCAGAGATAGACTAAAAAACATATTTGTTGTCAGTCAGAGGCAGAAGCAAAGTATATAACTCATACAATGCCGTCTTGCTTTGCTGCATCATAACGGTTACAAGCATAAAAGCCACCTGTCTTTTCTCCATGCTCTGTCCATGCTCCAAGACAGAGCCTACATGTACACAATACAAATACTTAATAATGAATATTGACTGGAAGCAACACAATATATATAACACAACCAGATTCATATAAGGACCAGCTACAAAAAAACACTGAAACATGCAGAAACAAGATTAACTCAGTAAATTGGTAACCTGAAATAATATGATACTGAAACATGCAGAAACAAGATTAACACAGTAAATTCGTAACCTAAAATAATATAATCCACTTATTTTATATCTTGCTTCTGAAAATTAACGTAAAAATTCAACTCTGAGTTATGATTCCAGGACGCATAGAGAGAACATAAGCAGAATTCATGATATGAATATGATGGCATTTTGTACAATCAACTGATTTATCAAACTTACCAGCAGAACTCATATTTACATGGCGGGGTACATGTAATATGCATACAACCCTGGTTCTTCTCTATTGGCCGTTTACATTTTGGACAGGGCTTCGAATTTGCCAAAATCCTGAAAAGTCAATATAGAGTTTAGAAGAACCAATTCAGAATGTGAAGCATCAAGCACCCTACTCCTAGGAGATGGATGAGAAGAAACCAAAAATCTAACAGTTAATAATGAAAACGTATCCATTGTCTTAGCTATACAAAATGGTTACCATCACTACCAATACAATATAAAGAATCCAGATATTTTTAAGAAGTTCAAGTACCCTTTTAAGGTTGACCACTACATGCCAAACATCTTAAGCATCTATATCGGATAAATCAACGTACCAATTCATGTTCTCAGATTCAGCGCTATTCTTCATTATCCACTTAGATACGGTGTCACAATCCACAGGACGGTGAGCTTCTTCAGCACACTGCGTTCACATTACGTTCCAGTCTTAGTTTCTACGCAATGGAAATGATGATGATTTTACATGAAAAAAGCGACTTACATTCCAGCAGAAACTGTAACAACATCGACAATTCACATCATAATTACCACTCCCAACAACAAAGTTTACAGCGTAGTCACAGCCTGGAGCAGGACACCACTTGGTCTGAAGGATAAAGAACACTAAAATTACGAACTGCTTTTCATTCGAAGGTTAACCAGAAGACAGCTAAACATCATGAACATGCCTAAAGAATAATGAAACTGAAGATTGATATAGTTTACCTTTCTATTGTCTTCAACATAAGATCTAACAAAATAACTTGTGTACTTCTGTCTATCTTTCTCAGGAGCTAAAGAATTGATCATATCCTGACCAATAGCAGCTTTGCAAGAAGGATCTGGGCATCGTAACATAAGACACCCTGGACCATCATTAATCGCCGTGGATATATAACCTAAAGATGGGGGTGGAAAGGTCAGACAGATAACCCCAACAAGAAAGAACCACCATCAAAACAGTCAATGCTTATATGTAAAATAGTACTTTGCAAGTATAATCTACACATGGGAAAAGGTTTGAGAGATAAGTCTCAAATATTATCAGGACAGGGAGTAAAACAAACCTTCCCAGCATGAATCGCAAAAAGGGTGACCACAAGCAGCAGCATGCAATTTGTCAGAAGGGAAAGTCTCAAAACAAACACCACAAGTAAGCTGCCACAATTTGAAAGAAAGAAACAAAATTAAAGTTTTAATTCTTTCAGATAATTTTTTTACAATGTTAGAAAGAGAGAGAGAGAAACAAAAAAAAGAGACATACTTCAGATTCAGCATCAGATGGAAAATGAACAAGAGGTTTGTCCAACAAGCCAACAGCCTGTCGGACTTTTTCTTCGTCAGCAAACCATTCATCATGAACTCTGCTTACACACCTAAAATATGCCAATAAAAATGATGAAACTTAGAAGCAGTGATGTTTAAGATGTATCTGTAGGTCCGGTCCTAAAATGATTTTGGAGGCTGTAGACGATTAGTAAAGATTTATATTAATTTTTTTAAGACTAAATTAGCCAATTAGGGGTCTATGTCTATGTAAATTAGGTGCATTCCGCTTTGCCTAGAACCGGCCTAACAGACAATAAATCTGGAAAATAAATAAAAAGAGAGAGAGACCAATTGTAGTGACGAAGGAGGATAGCAGAAGAGACAGTTGAAATGGACAGAACAGAAGAAACCCTCGAGATATCTTCTTCTTGCAGCTTACAAATATCCTCCTCGCTCAACACACTATAGTTTTGCTATTTGTTGTTCACAACACCAAACAAAGAAAACATTATTAAAAAAAAACAGAACAAAAGGACAAAAGTAATTAAGATTTGTTATCTCGACAATCACCAAAAATGTAAGGGGAAAGAGGTGAATTGAAAACGGAGATCGAGAAGATGAAAGAACAAACAAACCTGGCGGCGGAGGAAGACGAGGTCATCGGAATCATCAACGTCGTCTTCCACGAACTCGTAATCGGCGTCGACGCTGTCGGCGTAATCGGAGTCGTTGTCGGCGTATTCGTTGCCGCTGTAGAAATCTTCATCACCCTCCATTCGAAAAATATTTCTTCGCGATCGATTCAATTCGAATCGATTGGATTCTCAACACTCTCTTTTTCGATTTTTGTAAAACTATAAAAGGAAATAAAGAAAGGCTCCAGGAGACGTTTTCCAAGGCATGATGTAGAAATAGCAAAAAAGGGTAAATTACGAATTAGCCAATAAAATTAATTCATTATTAAGCATAAATAAATTGTTTAATACTATATATAAGAAGAATTCATTCTAATTTTATCGAGACTTCAATCTGTATTCTTTTAATAACTTTTCTCTTCTCAATTTGTATTTGTATGTGTGGGGGGGGGGGGGGTTCATTTTGGTCAATTTAACACATTTTATAGTTTTTTAAAATTTCAATTAAATTTGCTAATATTTTAATAAAGTTTTATAAGATCATCTAAACAGTCCTTGAACATTAAAATTTTAGAATACTAATATTATTCTGGAAATTATAGTGAGTCGATGCTTACTAGATTTGGATTTATTATTGATGAAACGCTACTGAATTATTTTTGTGGTCGGAAAAGTTATTTAAATGAATTAGTGGTGGTAGTTCAGTGGTGTTTGAGAAAAATAAATTTAATACATCAATCATGGTTTGAATTATGCCGGCCACACAGATATGAACCATTAATTTCGGTTTATTTTATTATCCAAAAAGAAGTTTTTCTGTGGACTTATATCTCCACTCGGAAGTTAAATATGTATTTTTAATAGATTTGGATTTAATTTTTAAAAAGAGTTACTGAAATGACCAGTGTTATTAACCTCGTAGGTTTGAACCGGTGTATTATTCCTGATGGGTCCAATTGTTTCTGAATCCATCTTGATCTAATTAATCTTTTATTTGGCTTTTGGATCAGACTTTTTTAGCTGTCTAAATTGTGGGAACTTAAATTCCCAATCAAATAATAATTAACGAGTATTATTGAACTAAGGATTTGAGAAAATTCTAGGAGTTTTAGAATCAGTAGAATTTGGATAGAATTTATAGATTTTGATAAGGATTTGGAAGATTTTGATACGAATTTAAAATGATGATTTTGGATTTTTTTTCTAAGAAATTGGTGATTTGTAAGATCTTTAATAAAATTTTAAAACAATATAAAGAAACTAGTTATATCATAAGTTATCATAACCGCAGAAGATCATTTCATCGGCCTCATCTCTGTCTACAAAATTTGTGTGTTTCTCCTAAAGCTTACATATTTACCTCGTCTTACTCTCTTTTGATCTTACCGCATGACACAAACAAAAATCATACACCCTTCCCTATTACATGAAAAAATCTTAAGTGAAGAATTTCTCATGTCATCATCAATAAACCTGTAATTATTTTATTCATCATTCACGCTATGTCTTTCCTGTTACAAAACAAATATCAGAAGAATAAAAAATAGAGCATGTATCTCTCTCTATCTTTCTCTGAGAGCTTCCATGTCTGAAACCAACAACAACAAAATTTGACTCATTCTTTTGAATTTTCTGTTTCTTTCAAAAAAATTCTAGGGAAAATATAAATTGAGGTTTCTCAGAAATTAAAACAACTCAAGAGTCTCCTCTACCCTTCATCACTTGAATTCCATGACCACTACTATTAACTATCCGATCTTACACAAACTTCGGCCTAAACAGTAAAATCAGTCAAAGCATTCTCCTAATGATCATAATCAAATCGGTTATCTTCTTCATCTCTGGTTTTATTTCTCGATACGCCAGAAGAGAGAAGGAGATTACTTCGACAAAGTCACTGAAAGTTGTATTAATCTCCAAAAACCAAAAAAAAAAAAATACAGTATAACTTCTATAAATTAAAAATCTATAAATTAATATCTCTATAAATTAATATCTCTATAAATTAATATAATTTCATAGTTTCAAATTGATTTTTGTTTCAATTAGTATCTCGATAAATTAATAATCTCTATAAATTAATAAAAATTATAGTTTTTGATGTAGTTCCAACATTATTAATTCATAGAGATTTCACTGTAGGTCGAAAGTTAAGAAAAAGAAAACCTGGGAATTTTTTTTCAAATACCATCTCACACGATGGAATTTCTGTTCACACAATTTTAACTACAAATCATTTTCAAATACTTCCCAAATAATTTCTGATATGTTTTATAGATGAAATCCTTATTTTTCAATAAGGGTGGATTTGTTAGAGTTTGTATAAATGATAGATTCAGTTAGCAAGGATTTAAGATAATTTTGTAAACTCAGATCTAGTAAGGTGAGATTTGGACAAAAAAAAATCCTACCAAATCATCAATTCAATAAGCTTCCCTAAGTATTTCGCTGGCGTATGCATGTTTAAATATTTTATAATTACTTATCAATATAATCATTACTAATTAAAAGATTATAATGATAAATTATTTATGTTTTATAACAAATTATATGTTTTTCATTTAAATATTCCTACGTATAATTTTAGAAAATATTTATGTATATACATTCATTATTAAAAGATAAATTTTAGAAGTCACTCAATATTATCTTTCAATTATATAAAACTAAAACATTTATTTGATTAATATTTGGGGATTTGTCAAAAATGACTCAAAACTTGATTTTGAATACAAAAGTGTACCCCAAATTCAATTAAAAGCAAAAGTAATTTAAAAGCTTAAATTTTAAAAGTCACTTAATATTCTCTTTTCAGTTATATAAAACTAAAAAAATTAATTGACTAATATTTAGTTATGTATCTTTTGTTTTATTAATTTTTTTATTAAAAATAATTTTAAGATAACAATACAAATATATAGGAATTGCCTTTTTTATTTTAATATATATTTTAGGTTTTGGATAATTGTGATTATTATTATTATTTAATTATTTATCTAATCAAAATAATTTAAATTCATTTTGTTATATAAATTTTATTCATTAAATATATAAACGATATTAATTATTCTAACTTTTAATGTGAGAACTCAATTATGAAAAATCACTTCGCAAATAATAATATTAATTAATTAATTTTTTCATAAAAATAATATTATACGAAAGACTTGCCGCTTCCAGTTGTTTGAAAATAATATGTTTCCTTAATCAAAATGTCAATGAGTTTGATTAGAACTCAGAAATTTTATTGTGGAAAAATCCTATAACTCTTGCATGATCAAGAGGAGGAGAAACCTCACAAAAACATGTACCACTCGATTAGAAAATAATGTTATAAGTTATAACAGATCTTGCGCCAAAAAAGATATTGAATTTTTTTTTTTTTGAATAATCAGGAGGTGATCCGGCGGTCGTGGCCAACCGACTAATTCCCTGAGCCCGAAACCAGCCTGCGTCTGTATCCTCAAGAGGCCTAAGTCATTCCGTGGTCAGCGCGTATCGAACCGGGTCCGTATTGAAGCCTTTAACTTCCTCAAGACCATTAGGCCAACTTGCGCTGGTTAAGATATTGAATTTTGGTACTAAATTTTGGCCAGATAGATTTTCGGTGCATTTAAAAACAGATTTTGGTCCAAACATAAAAATTATGTTGGTTGATTTAATTAACGTAATCATACTATAATTTAAATTTGACCAGAGTTTTTCAATATTATAAATATAAATAACAAAGTATGTAAAATAGTTACATTACATTATAAAAAAAATAAACTTTCTTTTTTGAAAACATATTTAAAACATCAAATATTAAACTAGAAATTCAATAATTAATTATATAAACTAATTGTTATTGGATGAAAATTATACATGTGTGGATGAAGATTAATCTTCATAGTTTAATAATTCAGTATTCAAAATAGATAAGAACATCCAACATAATTTACAAACAATTGAAAACTTGATTAATAAACTGGATCTTTTATGTAGTAACTCTAGCTATTTTTATATGTTAGATTTGTTTATACTATACTCAATATTGATGGTATAATAAACGGTTAAAATACACAAAAAATTACTCAGTGTAATTAATATTTGGATTCATTAACAATTATATAATTCATTTAAATTTACATGCTTATTTTATACTATTTAGTACAAACAAAATATTAAAACTAAAGACAAATTATACATGCGGTTACACTGATAAGCTCTATTTAAATACCGGATGAAAATTATATCAGATACTTTTTGGAAATTTTCCATAACTTTCGAGAAAATCTAACAAATTACTAGACCCCATAAGGTGCAAAACGCAGATGAATCTAGTAAGAAAATTGCTATTTTTGTTAATCCGCCTCGTAAAGAATTCAAATCCAAAAAGAAAATAACTAAATTGCTATTTAGTGTCATTGTTGATAATATTATTATTTTTAAATTAAAGACTTTCCTAGAAAGTTCATAAAGTAGTAATTACATAAAAATAAAATACTAATACCGCCAGGTTAAGAGGTAACAAAAAGAGTAAGCATAAACGAACATCAAGGAAGAAGCTAATTACTACTGTGTTGTCTTAGCATATGCAAATACCCACCAGTTTTGGTTCTTCACCACCCTCCACCGCTGCTCTTTTTACCACTAGACTCGTTTCCCCAACCACTATCTTCACCGCTCTTTTTACCGGCAGACTCGTTTCCCCAACCACCGCCAGAACCAGAACCGCCACCCCAACCACCATCATCGCTGCTCTTTATACCACCAGAATCATTTCCCCAACCACCACCTCCAGATTCGCTACCCCAACCGCCAGTCTTCTTACCACCAGACTCGCTTCCCCAACCTCCATCTCCAGTTCCGGTTTTGTTATTTCCCCAATCTCCGTTTCCATCTTCCCTCCGTCCTCCTCCGCCTCGACCACGACCACCATACGGCCTTGGCGCTCCACTTGGATGCCCATCACCATGTCCACCACCATTTCTGTACTCACCACCTCTCCCTAACATATATACATTCCCACAATTTGTTAAAAAGTGAACATGCAGAATCATAGTCTCAGATAACAGAAACAATATTAATAAACAAATACTTCCCAACGTGAGACTGCTAAAATCTATTTTATTAAAGTAGAAGTACTTTAAGCTTTTGTTTGGTAATAGGGATATGAATCTTTAAAAAAATTAAATTTTGTTTGGTAACAAAGATAGTAGAAATTTTTGTCGTTTCCTTATTTAAATGATAGATTTAAGTATTTAATGTCTTTTCCTAATTTAAATAATAGATTTCTTTAATAGAATGAATCTTAACCAAAATAAATTTCCTTATAGATTTTTTGTTAACATTTAATATTTTTCAATATTTATTAATAAAAATAATAAAATAAAAATCACACATCAAAATCAATTTATATATCATATAAATAAAATATAAAATATTTTATTTATAAATTGTTAGTATAACACTTTTATAATATAAGTCCAATTAGTTATAAATATTAGATTTTTATATGATACACTTTGATATAATAGACGATTAAAATCACATAATATAATTATTTAAAGTAATAAATAATAATTTTGTTTTAAAATGTTATACTAACAATTATGTAATACATATTAATTTACACATATATACATAGATATTATCATTAGAACAAAGAAAAAAATTGAAGTGAAAGCAAATATTTATACGACCACGGATCAAACTATAGAAATAAACAACAATAGTGTAAGATTTTTTTTTAACAAATTTATTTTAATTTCAAATATGTTTATATATTTTATGTAGTTATAAATTATTTTATTTGTTATTAAGAATGCTAAGATTTTGAAATTGGAAAACATTATGACCCATCTCTATATTATTTTAATTAGGAATTTAAAATTTATATCAAAATATTTTTTTAAACTTTTAATTTTTATTATAATTACAAATGTTAATTTTCAATCTAAATTTATGTTTAAATATTACAAATATATCATTTATAAATAAAAAACTAAAAACATAAAATAAATACCCGCCCCGTCGAGATCTAGTTTTAAGTTAAAACAAAAGCCTGAGAAGTCGAACCATGATCATGCAAAGTTAAAGAGTTACCTGGTCTTGGTGCAGATGAGCGCTCTGAGTTACCTTTCCAGCCTCCTTCACTCTGAGAACCACCCCAACCACCACCTCCTCCAGAAGAGCCACGGTCCGCTGGGCTTCTCATCGGCACCATGGCTGCAACAGACCTGATTGATGGAACTGTTTCCTGCAACGGGTCACCAATATGCCTCTGGAAGTATGACACAAGCCTGTCAATGTCTTCAAACATCCTTTTCCTGAACTTGAATCCCTTCGGGTATAGACCAACATACTCGTGATGTGGATTTGTGCTCCTTATGTAAGACAGTATAAAGGTGCCTGGATGCTCGTGTGATATCCCGAAAGAGTAGACTATCCTTGCGGGATTTTCACTCTTCTCCATCCTGAGAAGCTCATCCACTTCTGATTTTGCCCCCTTCCGGAACTTCCTATAGTTAAGCATGGTCTTGAGATGAGAGACTAGAGGATCAACATATCGATCCATGACCTGCAATTATGAGGTGGTAAGATTATAAAGCATGTTAATGTTGAAGAATAAAATACATGTTCTGGTTGATAGTACCTCATCTAAATCCTCGAAGGTGTCCTCTCCAATTGTCAGCGTCTTACCAATACGCTGTAGGCTTGTGATGTCCTTGCTTTCTTTTCCACCTTCGACTATCTCCTTGTGAGTATAGACTCCACCGTCGATCTTGAGCGTCAATGTCAAGTAATTGAGTCCTCGAGAACTTGGACGAACAATGCTTTCTCCAAAATCTTTGTCAGACAAATACTGAAAGATCATAGCACCAACAAATAACCTCAGATTCAGAAAACAAGACTATTAATGTAAGCATCTTAACAAGTACCAAACAGAGTACCTCGGTTGCTTGGTCAGCAGTGATGTTCTGGAAACGGGGATGGACAATCATCCGAGACTTAAAATGCTTCCTCACCAGCTCCTTTTCTTTTCGGGCTTTCTCTTTCTCAATCTGGAGACTGTTTCTATCCTCATGGTAATAGGGATCCAGATTCTGGTTTTGCTGGCGCCTGTTGTTTCTCATTTCACTTTCTTTGCAAATAAGGAACACTTGATACCTCTCCTTTTGAATCGATTTGATCTTGCATGTAAGAATTTCGCCTTCATTTAGTCGGTCCGACAACTCGACAATATCTCTCCCATCATCTGCGAAATCTTCCTTGCTAAGCATCCCAGTTAATCCAGAATCTAAAACACATATAGCTCTTCCACTCTGTAATCTCCGAACAGTGGCCTGGACAATTCTGCCTTCAGCTATGGTGTCTTCAGTTTCTCCAGAGTTCATAAAAAACTCTTCATCTTGAGTTGGAAGTTTAAAAGGTGTCCGCCAATCCTGGAAACCACAGCTTAGCTCTCTCATGATATTACCGTAAGTTTCCTTCTTGCTCTCTCGTTTCTTGCTTGCAAGATACTCCTCAAGGACAACTTTCCTCAAAGAGCCAGGCCGATCTCTCACATGCTCTATTGCCATCTCTATTGCATCCTCATCATCATTTGAATCACCTCTTACATCTTGATCATAAATATCTTTTGCCAATTCTTGTGCGAGACCATACGACTCGGGATGTATTCTGGTGTCATCCAATAAGTCGATAAATTGACTGCTATTAGCAGCCAGCCCACTCCTTCGGATGCGCAAGAAACCAGCTGCATTTACAAACACCTTTTTGCCCAGCCCATGCATTATCAGGTCCTTGCGGACAAATATTGATCCAGCTCTAACAAGCGACCTTTGCAATGACGCAGCTTTCCTAGGCCCAAGTCCAGAAATGAACTGTAAAGGAGAAAAAAACCACTCATGGCCAGCTGCCAAATTAATGTCGATTCCAACCTGGTTTGTTATGTCAACCATGATCTGCTCAACCATCCCATACTTCTCGTCAACCTGAAGAAAACTCTCCAATGGATGAAGCTTCCAAGACAATATTTCCCGGCCTGGGCCGCATAAAGTCGCAGCCATTGCAAGAGGATTCTGGAGATAGCGTCCAAGACCAACTGCACGTTTCACGATCCCTGACTGTTGAGGTAGCTGTTCACCTGAGATTCGAGAATTTTCATATAGCCTAGGAAGTGATTCATCTACATAAACAATTGTTAAATCACCCATGTGTCCAACATCTCTAGGCATTTCCTCCACCATCTGGAATATGACCTGAAATAAAAAGAAGAGGAAAAACATGACCAAAATTTACTTTGCAAAAGAAAATCAGCTACAGTAGCAGAAATTCTAGAAGGCAGTCAGTCAAACTTGAAAAAAGGTTCAGAGAGTTTAATAGTTTTTATGATAAGCGCACAAATCCAGGCCACTACAGAGTAGATATTGAGGAACTAATTAGGTAAACCAGTGGCAGTGATAACAGTTTTCCGGAACGTATCAACATAGGTCCTACATTTTAAGAGAAAAACTCGGAACTTGTATCATTAGCATGGCTTAGCAAATAAAGCTTATGGTACAGGAATCTTTACCTCATATATATCATCCTTCAGACGAGTACAAGACAAATTGACAGCTCCCAAAGCCACAACATGCGGTTGATGGTCCATCATAAACTTTAAAACACGATCCTGGTCGTTCTTTTTAAGCTGCTGGTCGTTGACATTTTGGGATCGCAGTGTGAGAGATCCAGCATAAAGGACATCAAGCACCTCTCCCGATGAATCCAGCATCACAAACGTATTTGGTGGCTTTCCAGGTCCCCAACAACATGCCATGACCCTTGGTGCAGATTCCTCATCTGAGCTAATGTCCATTTCTTTCTTTTGATATGGCCCTGCAGACACCTTGTTCCACAAAGCCTGTCCATACTCTGAAAGCACCCGACTCTTCGCTCTAATAGTTAGCAAGGATCTTGCTTCTTTCTCCATTGATGGCAAGATAAAAGTATGAAGTGCATCCTCCAGTATTAATTTTCTTTGCTCATTCCAGAGTTGAGCATACTTACTGACCCCAACACTTAGATAGTGTTCATTGCAGTCACTAATGAGCCTGTTCATGCAGTTCTCCGGCAGCTTGAAGGTTACTTGAAGAAGTTTCTCCTCTTCTGCCTTCTGAATGAGAAGCCACTGCGAACCCTCAAACTTGCTTAGTGGCTTTTCTCGTAACCACTTAACCCCAGAAAACTGATGGTAAGAATCTATTACTCCATTCCCATCTGCTGTTGGACTTGTTGAGACTACTGCATTCTCCATATAAATGCCACGGACATACTTTTTGACTGATGGCTCGCAACTTATCTCAACTGCAGCCTGAGAGAGAAAAATAAGAAGTATGTCAGCATTGATGCTAAGAGAAGCTTTGTAATAGTAAGTCCCGCTTAAGATTCGAAGAACGTACCATATGCCGTGCACCCTTAAGGACAGCTTGAGGATTTTCAAACATTGCACACACAAAGTTAAATGCCTTTTCCTCTGGTGTTTCTTTTGCATCCTCAAGCTCATCAACCTGCAACTCAAGCTGCATTAGCACTGTCATTTCAAAACAAGATGCAGTCCAAACGAAAAATCACACTAACCAGTTTTTCTAGGGACAATGCAAGTCCCAATTGCTCAGCACTATACCCAAATTTGTTTGCAACCTCCCAGAGCCCTGCTTTGCTGCAGATGCTATACTGTGATTTTCTCTTAGGCCTCTTATACTGCCCTTCATCAACTTCACCGGCAGGAAAATGCAAGTTGAACTTGGAATCTACATCATCAACTTCTCTTTCTGTTTCTGCCACTTTAAGAGACTTCATGACTGATTCAAAAAGATATTGATTTAGGTTAAGCCTAGTTTCATCATAGACCCTCCTGGACTCTTCTTCAAAACGTTTTGTGTAGTAACCATGCAGCGCCATTTTCCTTTTTCGAAGGAGAAGCCACTTCCTATCCAAGTCCTGAATCATCCAGAAGACCTACATTGGCAAAACACTTTTACGTTAATCCACCAATTTCCGCAGATTCTATATTAACCTGGGCGCTTGTTGTCTCTCCCAGAAAACTGCTTACCTTATGCCACTTGGCCTCATGTTTCTCCTCAATATTGGGCTCACTGATATCAGAAGAGTCTAACAAGCTCCGGCATTGCTCCTTACGGTACATAGCTATAAATGGTATCTAGAGGAGAGCATAAGAGAAAAAAAATTAGCATAACAATCGATGAGCAATTCTAGGAAAATCCAACTAGAAATGAAGTTAACTACCTCTAGTTTCTGCACATGATGTAGCTCCAAAAACTTTGCAATGTCATCCTTGTTAACCGAGAAACCTTGTCCACCATAAATGTGAAGTCCATCAGGATCCTTTAGTAGAGAAGTAAATTGAGCATAAATCCAACTGCTCTCTTCCTCAATGCTAAGTTCGTCTATTGGAGGGCTTCCAGTACTTTCTTCAGATATCTGTCAAAGTTGGCAAGATATCTTTACATCCAACCATGAACACCAAATAAACTTAACATAAGCACACATAGAAAAAAACTGTAGCAAAGAACACACCTGCATCCTCTCAGGCATATCAAATAGGCGGATTTCATCATCTTTCCCTGTCATGTACTTATCAGAAAGAACAGTTGGTTCAAACTCATCTTCAAGCCTTCTTTCCACCCTTTCACTTGATGCCAAACCCTTTTTGCGAATTGACAATAACTCGTCCACATCGCCAAATATTTCGCTAGCGTCTCTAAACGCACTCATATCTGATCCCTGTCTATGTTTCTTTTTCTTAGGGTCGCCCCTGAAAGAAAAAAAACGTTTAGAATCAGAAAAACTTAAACGTGACACAAGACAACCATAAGATCACAAGAACAGAAAAAACTGTACCTCCTAGGATGACCATTGCCATCTTCATCTACGATGAAATCTGCCATTTCATCCTCGCTTCCAACTACATCTTCCTCCACAGCTACATCTTCCTCATCACCTAAATCATCAGGCAGGTCTACTAGACACAACGAGTACAAAATCAAAAAATATGCATCAACAGTCAAAAATAAGAGTATCAACAAGCTAAAAAGAATATACCATCAACATCATCAAACAGACTGTCTTTAATCTTGTCCTCAGCACTTCTTCCAGCTCCACTACTCCCATCAAAATCATCATCAGATGATCCTCCCTGGCCAAACTCTCTTTCCCTTTGAGCTTTCTTCAACCTCTTATACTTTTTCTGTCATGGTTCAGGGAAAACAAGAATCAATATTTATTAGCATTGCAAACGTTTTGCTAAGTGTATGCACATAATGTTGATATAGTTATGCACAAGTATGACTAACCTTTTGGAATTTCATGTTGCCGTTATCTTGGAGAAGCAGATAATCATCTTCATCAAGGTCTTCGTCCCTGTTAAATAACCATATGTGGGAAGTTTATCAGATAGAGATACACATAACAAACAAGCACTACTAATAATTCAGGGAATACTTTTATCAAATCCATTCTGAATCTCAGCATTAACATTAAATTTTTTTTG
Organism: Raphanus sativus; assembly: GCF_000801105.2. Lineage (NCBI taxonomy): Eukaryota > Viridiplantae > Streptophyta > Magnoliopsida > Brassicales > Brassicaceae > Raphanus > Raphanus sativus. The sequence continues at coordinate 8,495,041 of NC_079512.1, read as the reverse complement.
TAAGTTCTGAAATTTAAGAGAGGAAGAAGGGGAAAACAATGTATACTTTTTCCTTCGTTTCTTCTTCTTTTTCTGCTTCTCCTCATCACTATTTTGCCTTTCTTCTTCTTCCTCGTCATCTTCTTCTTCTTCTTCATCACCCACTATGAAACCATCAGTCTTATCATACTCATTATCACCTGCAAAACAAATATACGGCTCTCACATCATGGAAGTGCAAAAGTGTAGCAGAAACACCACTGACTCAAACCCAGAGTGAGATCATAAATGCGAAACTCATAGCTTCATACAGAGAAACCCTTTAGTCTAAAAGGAACCTGACAATGCACGTTATTAAACCAAGTATCCCCAAAGAGTAAGAGAAGATAATAAAACACCAAGTGGTTAAAGGAGGAAACTTTCCAGCAGAAGAGAAAAGATCTAAGAACACACAATGAACTGCATGCACTTGTGTAATCTCTTTCAACGAAATCAGACTCTCTTTCAGACAAAGAACATAGGTTGACACATAAAGTGGTTAAAGGAGGAAACTTTCGAGCAGAAGAGAAAACATCTAAAAGAACACGGCAATATGTTCAGTGCTGCAGATTCAGACACAGATACAAACTTAAGAAGATAAAATCAGACTCCCTCTTTCAGACAAAAGAACACACATTGAGACACGAAGAACCCAAAAATCAAGGAAAAAGCGCCAGCTTACCCTCCTCCTCTTCTTCATCTTCGTCATCGTTGTCAGGGTTCTCGACATGATCTCCATGAATTGGCTCTCCCTCCTCGTCCACGAGCTCATGATCATCTACTGGGAAAGGATAAAAAAAAATCAAATCTTTTAGGTAAAATCAGAAGAAACCAAGGCGGCGAAATTACGGCGCAGAGAAGAAAAATTAGGGTTTGTGCGAAGTGATTCGCGTTACCTTCTTCGTCGGAAATATCGTTCCTCGCCATGAGATACTTTCGAGAGATTACAAGTGCGACGGCGCAGAAAGCTGAGGAAAGTGTCGATTAGGAAGAAGGTTTCGCGATTCTAGGGTTCGTGAAAAGCGGCGCGAGCGAGAGAGCAGAAGGCTCTTACCAGTGTTATATATTTCTTCGCTGAAGCCAAAGTAAAGAAAACCAGAATCTGAAGGAAGCGATGCAGTTCTCAAGCGCTTTATATTGAGGTCTTTTTGGTTTTCTCTGCGTTTAAAACTTTTAATAAATGATTGTTTCTTTTTTTTTTTCTTACTTAAAACGAAAAGAAAATAATCTTTTATATTTTCATTCTTTCCTAAAATTTTACAAAATTGTTGGGGCATAAACTAAAAGCTAATATTTTCTTATTTATTTTCCTGTTTCCAGTTATTAATAATTCTTATTTATATAACAACCAAAACTACATAAACATACAGAAAATAATAATATTACGATTAAATGCATAACTAGAATTTTGAAAAACATTTTATATTAGCTAATGCCCAACTTTGATCTAAAAACATTTTTTGAATAAGGATCCAAGTTATTGGTTTTATCGACGGAAATGATATTTGGAACCACCAATTTCTAATGTACAAATACTATCATATATAACAAAGAAACTGTAAAAAGAGAAAAAAAATATCTCATTTAAAAACTTCAAAGCTCCTCTTTATCTTCTCTCAAGTCTTCTACTCCGTTCTCCTTTTTCCAGTCGATAGTGTGTGATTCCTTATATTCTCGTTTGATCTTTGAATGTATAGTTTGCATGTCATCTTGCTTAGGGATTTCAATCTCAGATTTGTTTCTATCTCCATACATGGAGTGGTTCATGTCATGCTCAAGGTAGTGATTCAGTATGCAGCTTGTTCTTGGTGTTTCAGTGGTTCTCTGCTTTGATGATAGCCTAGTCCGTATGGAGTATAACCGGCGGTTTAGTGGTGTGTCAAGCCCCGGTTATGGGTTTCTTCTGTTGGAGGTTCTACCTTTGAATTATGGGAAGTGCTTTTCCTTGGATTGTTTGGCAACAATATTGATTCTAGTGTGCATGTTTTATCTTCCGTCTTTGGTCAAGGAATCTCTGACTGTCTCTAAGGAATTGAGGGCTTCAGCTCTTCTATACATCTGGATGTCGGGTTCTGAAAGTTAAATATAGTGTCTTTTCATCCCCAAGGTTTTGTTTTTTCGGTTTTTAACTTGTGGCACTTGAAGAAGCCTCGAAAGTAACATATTGAGTTGTGATTCCACCCTAATAAGTTTGGGTATGGATGCTTATGCTTACTTTCTTTCTATTTTTTGGTGGTTCTTCTTTTCAGAATATCTGGTTGATGTTGATTTTAGGTCTGGATTTTAATTTTCCTCTAGTTGTGTTTAGTTATTGTGTTCTTTTGTTTTGATGAATCTTGTAGATTATATCAACTTATGTCTCCATAGAATGGTTTGTATCTTGTTGGCCTTAGGATTTGAATGGTAAAAACAGTTAAAATGGTACAGATCATGCAAATCAAATGAGATAAATACAAACCATACATATTAAAGGAGATAATTGTAGATCACATAGATCAAATAGTTTATTACAGTTTTGAATCATAAAATCAGCTTAAATAAAACAGATTATATATCTATTAATGATATCAATCCAAATTAATGTTGAAAGGTTGTGTGGTTTTATAGGAAACTCTATTCTTATTAAAAATTATGTTATTTTATTTTATATCAAGGTGTCTTTTTATTAAAGGTTATGTCTCTTCAACTTAAAATTATTGTAAAAGTTTATGAACGAAAAGTTGCATCCTTTCATATTTATTGGAATCTCGAAATTTGTGTTGTTTCATCCTAAAAAGTGCATTAATTGAATTTTTTTAATCAAATTATATGTGTCTTCTCAACATTATATCTAGAGTGTATTTGTTTGAAAAGTTCCGTCTTTTTAATTGCTTTTAAAAATAGTTAAATACCTTCAAAGTGTCTTTTTAAAAAATTTAGAGTTGTGTTTATTCATTTTATTTTAAATGCATCTTTCTCATAATAATTTTTTATTCTAAAATACAATGGTTTATAAAAAGTGTAAATATATATATTTTATCATTATAAACATGTATCTTTTCATCTAAAAATGTGAAAATATGTAAGATATTTTTCTATCAATCTAGGATGTATTCTTTTATATATTTTAAGTAAGAATCCAAAAATATAAAATGTGTCTTTTCAATTTAAAAACTTTTTAAACATTTCATTTAAGAAGTCGAATATAACATCATACTTTTACTTAAACAAGAGTCGCATTCATTCCTTAAAAGTTTACATCTTTCTGAAACTTAACCATTAAACTCTTTCACAATAAAAATATTTTAAATATCGATCACCTAAATAAAGACATGTTCATTCATTAAAGAGTTATGTATTTTAAGAAAATTAACAATTATACCTTTTCATTGAGCCATTATTTCATGATAGAAAAATTATATAGGTTAACAAAATAGCATAAGATCTGTTTTTTTGTCAACATAAAAGTATTTCTAAATCAGAAATATATTGTTTTCATTAGAACAATGAGGTACAAACATATCATAACCTAAGAGATACGAACGTACTATGATCCAAGAGGTGTAAACGTGTTTTAAGGGACGTGAACATATCGTGACCGAAAAGTTATGAATGTATCATGACTGAAAAGGTGGGAACGGATTGTTACCGAAAGAGTATGAAAGGGTCAAAAAGTACGAATTGGTGACCGAAATGGTGAAAATCGTGACCGGAAGGGTGCTAATGGGTCGTGACCAAAATAGTGCAAATGGTCGTAACCGAAAGGTCGTAAAAAATTCGTGACCAAAAAAGTGCAAAGGGGTCTTGATCAAAAGAGTCTGAATAGATCGTAACCGAAAGAGTGTGAATTGGTCGTGATTGAAAGGGTACGGACGATTCATGACCAGATGAGTGCAAATGGAACATGACCGAATATGTAAGAATGAATCGTGACTGAAAGGATGCAAATGAGACATCACATGGAGGGTCCTATAGCAATCATAATTAATGTCAAAAATTGAGTTGTTTTATCTTAAAATTGCATTAGTTGAAAGAAGTTGTCAAATTATATATGTGTCTTTTCAACATCATCTCTAAAATGTATTTGTTTGAAGTGTTATATCTTTTTCGTTTGGTTTTTAAAATAGTTAAAATATCTCAAAATTGTCTTTTTAAAATTCAAGAATTGTGTGTTACTCATTTAATTTTAAATGCATCTTCTCATAATACAATATTTGTCCATTCTAAAAGTACAATGCTTTATAATATGTTGTAAAAATAAATATATATCTTATCATCATAAGAATATGTCTTTTCATGCTAAAAATGTAAAATGGTTTATAAAAGATTATGAAAATATGTAAAAATATTTTTTATCAGTTTAAGATGTGTGTTTTCATATCTTAAATAAGAATCTAAAAATATAAAAGGATGTCTCTTTTCTTTTTAGAAATTATTTAGACATTTAAGATGTGAAAGGATGTGTCTTATCATCTTAAACATTTCATTAGTTTTCGAGAAAATTTTAAAATGTAGAAGGAAGTGTTATTTCATAAAAATGTATTTATTCATGTTAAAATTAAATGAATTTTCATAGACTGTTAAAAATGTATAAGAATTTTATTTTTATCATAAAATTTTGTAGGTTTTTAAAATTTATCTTTTGTCTAAATATGTACTTTTAATATGTATTTTTATTTATTTTAAAACTGTATAGATTTTTAAAAAATTCTCAAAAGGTCTAGGATATATATTTTTATCTAGAATCCTAATACGTACACATTCTGTTTTAGAATGTCTAAAGATGTATTTTTCTATAGTGATCTGCATTTTCTTCCTATAATGCAATAATTTATAATATGTTATGAAAATATGTAAGAATGTGTATTTTCACTCTATAAAGTTTATAGATTTTTAAAAGATTGTCAATGTATCTAAAATATAGATATTTCATCCTAACAATTAGGTAGATTTTTAAGGAATTCTCTATTTGTTCATTTTCATATCAATTTTATATACTTTTAAAAATCTATAAAATTCTGATAACATTCAGGTAATTTGGTTGGTTGAGTGAATTAATTATTAATAATATTATATACACGAAATTAAATATATGATTTCAATTTTTAAATTATACTTTATGGTTATAGTATTCTTTTTCTGTGCGTTATTATTCTTTTTCGGTTTCGTTTATTTGGTTTAAGATAAAATATTTTAAGCTATTTTAAAGAATATAATTTATTAGTAGATAAGTATTCAATGCGAGCATAAATATATTTTAAATTTGCACATTTTTATTTATGTATGAGTTTAATATATGTATTATTTATTTATTGAATCTCTTATTACACTTACATAGAGAAAGATTATTGGAGATTTAAGTAAATTTATGTAACCATTTAGGTGAAGAAATTTCTATGCGTCATTGATATATTTATCGTTTTGCCTTTGTTTCATCTTCTCCTAGTACTCCTGTTAGACAATCAATTTCCATATTTTCATCGACGTTATAAACATATATACTTTTGAAAACTTAGCTTTTATAGACACAATTCGCTTCGTATCACGTGCACGGTATGAGCTAAATGCTACAACGTGTTCGTGTGTCGTTTAACCAAAATAGGAAACTATGTCTTGCAGAAATCGAAATTGTGAGAAACTCTATTAAGGCGATACGTCAGCGTCCGTATTTTCAATGTAATGTGAGGCTGCCACGTGTTCAATATAGTGTAAAAGCATTAAATGACAATGTTTCTTTTTTAATATATAGGGAATATCACAAAATTATATTTATATTAAAATTTAGATTTATATTTTCTAAGATAAAAATAAAATAAAATAATTTTAAAATTAAATAAAATTAAAATAATTTTAAAATTAAAATAATTTTAAAATTTTCAAAAGAAAAATATTTCACAATTGAATGTAGTAACTTACATATTTCAATATGATTTATTATAGTCGACAAAAATATTAAAATTAATATATATTAGAAATTTTTTTAAAAAATCATGTCGCAGATAACCCACGGTTTCTAAGGCGCAAATGAGATTTTTCTGGATGTAGGACCCTTCGAAGTGGAGTCAGTCATTTTAACCGTAGAAATATAATTATATCTATATTATTTAGAATTTCTACCAAATTTGTTTTTCATTTATTTAGGTTATGATCTATCTTGAGATAGATAGACATTCATAAAATAAACTACAATCATCAAAATTGATAAATACTATTTAACTGACGATAAAAAATTAAAGAACGTAAAATAAAGAGAAATAACCTCAAATAGTTCCAAAACACGTTTTTATCTGCAAACTAACACACAAGAACTAAACGACCATAATAGATTTCATGATAATCATACTATTCCTACAAATATATTAAATAATATTTTAAAATATAATTTTTTGAATTTTTCTTTTTGAAACAATTTCTTTAGAAAAAAAATAGGAATAGCTTTCGAAATGTGTATAATATATTTTTGAATTTGAGTTTTTTTATCAACCATTTTTGAATTTGAGTTATATTCATATTTAAGAAAATGTCTGAATAAATATATATTTCTTATTAATAAATATGTATAATATCTTTAAAATGTTTAAGATTTTTTTTAAATGTGTGCTTAAACTTACATTCTTAAATGTATATATAGAAAGAATTTCATGAATATATATTTATAAATAACTTATTGAATTTGAATTATATGTATATGAGTAGGATACTCTTGATATGTATATCATCATCCTAAAATTTTAGTAAGCCTTTTATGAATTTAATATCTAAATTTTATAAAAAATTATAGATATTTAAATAGGCATATAAGTCAATATTAGAAAATACGTGATATACATTTAAAAAAAAAGAAAATGACATAAATAACACTAAACCAAGTTTTTGTCCACAAACTAGCATTCAAAGTTTAAAGTGACAAAATTAAGTTTCATTAAAGGGGATCATTTACTTTTATACCCCTTTCTTTGATTAATTAGAAAAAAAATTTTGGGCCTCTAAAATTTAATTGTCGGAGGCATCGCCGTCGTCTTCTCCGCATCACCGTCTTCGTCTCCTCTAGCGCCTCTGCATCTTTCTCAATCTGTCACGTCTTCTCTCCTTGTTCCGTCATCGTCCCAGTCTCTCCTTCAAACAGATGGCCCTCTTCCTAATCTCCTCTCCCTCTTCACCCACCATTACTGTCGATCTGTCGCCTCTTCTCTCCTCGTTCCGTTTGGAGGTTTTTTTTCGTCTACATCAGATTACAGAGTGCAGTTGAGCGGTGGCACAGTGAATCAGACGCTCCCTAGATGTCACGTCTGCAACGAGAAGTGTTTGCAAGAAGTAGCTGCCGTTGTCAAGGCCGGTTCAAGTGTCTCTATGGCTGATCAATGTTCCGAGAAGTTACCTTCTTGGTTAAGAGCTGCTGAGACCAAGTCAGACAAGGGACCAACGAGCAGCGCCAAGGTGCGTTTTAATTCAACTTTTGTTTCCTTGTAATGGGATGGGATGAAGTGCTTGAATGTGCAAATCCTCACTCCCTGTTGTTCTTTGATTGCTCTGTAATTGTGCAGCATATGGGGTTCTCAGTGGTTCTTTCAGATATGTGTCACTCAGTAACTGGAATTACCAGTAGAGATGCAGCTCTCAATGCGAGCCCTTAATTTGGCTGTTGGTCAAGCTGCCATCTCTAAGTCACTTGATGATGATGATGGTGATGATGGAGGTAATGAGGAGAGTCATCTTGGTGTGCTCAGGCATGGAGGTCACCTTGTCATCAAGCTTCTAGAAAGCGAAGATGCTCAAGGTACTGTAAAGACAGTAGTCCAACTCTATATACAAATGAAAGAAATGATTCCTTTTTGCTAACCAAGTAGACTGTTTTTTTTTCTCTAGATTTTGCGAGGATTTGCAAGCCCATCTTTAACAAGGCATCTTGGTTGAGGCCAAAAGCTACAAGACCATCATCTCGAGAGATCTACTTGATTTGCCACTTGCCAGGGCTTTCGTTCATAGAATTAGCCTTTCATATACAAATGAAGATTCACCGATAACTCTTTTTTATGTTAGTTTATAAAGGATCAGAAAACAATAATATAAAGCAGCATGCAGCATGGAGATTTTGCGTGTTTGTGTTACATTTACTTTGCAGCTTCTCTATATGTCTCTCATACACAATGAAAAAAAAAACAAATTTAGGATAACCATCGTAAACAAAAATTGCCTTGTAAATTATTTTTGAATTGTTTTGTAAGACTTTTCTAAAATTTAGGATAGCAATCCAGAACAAGGATTGTTTTAAGATTTTTTTGTCGGCTTTTTGAGTGGTTTTGGAAGGTTTTGTTCAAATTTAGGATAGCCATTCAGAAACAAATATTTCCTTAAGATTTCCTTACGCGTTTTATAAAATTGTTTCGGTTTTGATCTTTTTAACATGTTTTCGACAGATGGTTCAAGTCAACCTTAAAATGTTCAATAACCAATATTATTTACTATAAATGTTCAATATTTAGTATCATAACATTTTTCGCTTTTAATTTTTTTTTTTCAGGAAGACCTTCTTAAATATTTTACATACTATCATAAATGTGATATATATGTAAGCTTGTTAATACATGATATCCTAACATTTTTCCTTATTAAATATTAATTTTTTAATAAGCACTTTCTAAATATTTTTACTTGTTATCCAAATCATAATAAATATAAATTTTCAGGAAGCCTTTCCTAAATATTTTACTTGTTATCCTAACAAGTCTTTTTCTTTTTAATTAAATATTAAATTTTTCAGGAAGCACTTCCTAAATATTTTACTTGTTATCCTAACATTTTATTTTTAATTAAATATTATATTTTTAGGAAGCTCTTTCTAAATATTTTACATCTATAACAATAAAGTTGGATTATCTGCCTTCTCAGACCGCCACATCAGCAAGGAGGAGGGGGCGTTTTGCGCCACATCAGCAAGCATTTTAAGTCATCGTCCGAATTCATAATTTTGTGGGCTGAGTTATGGTTTAACTTAAAAGTTATGTTCAGGTCCATTCTCTTTTAGGGTTTGCATCATCTTCTAAAAGATGTCGTCAAACCTGTGCTTTACGATATCTGATATCTGATAGTCTCACCGTAACGTCTGGAGTTTGCATTTATATGTTCTTCAATCCCGTGATTATCCACTCTTCCCACTCTCAAGCAGTCAATCAAGCTCTTCATCTTTTAATGTAACCGACAAAATCTGCGGCTATAAATCTCTGAACTCCCAACGATGAAGAACACAATTTATCTCAAATTAAGAAGAATAGTCTCTGCTACAAACTTTGACAATGGCGAATTCCTTCATCATTTTTGCAGATATGCGGCCTGGCCGCTCTAACACGGCGGAGGTCGGGTCCGTTTGCTGAGGTTCTGGGAGAATGTCAAGAACGGTGGAGAGCTTATGAGTGTCGACATGCTCCTCACTGACAGTAAGGTAACCCCGACTACTTAATCCGTTACTTATGACTGCTACATACGTATCTCACAAACCCGATTGTGGGAACTAATTGTTTATTCTTGTCAAGCAGTCTACTTATCCAAGAACCATCAGTGCCAACCACATCACCAGTTTTGGACATCGTCTCAGTGAAAGTCTTCAGGTTCCACAGTGGCATGTAAAGTTTAAAGCTTTCTTTTATTAAAAAAAAAACAGATTATGAATGCTTAATGAAAATGCCACATTCTGAATTTGAAGATGACAAGACTTTTCGCTATGACCCATGACGCCATTGTTGACGAGAGGTAAAAGAACGTGCAGTAGTTTCTTCTACATTTCAACAACTCTGTTTTTTTCACAAGCTAATTCTCCGGAGTTCCTTTCACATTGAAGCTCATATGCTTTGCGATTGTTTTAGTCCGTAGAGATGGGACATGGGCAGACATGAGGAAGTTCAATGACATGATCCCTAAGCCTTAATTCAATAACTTTCAGGTATCATATCATTTCCAATTTCAGTTCCATTTTTATACTTTTTCTTCAATCTTGATCTGATCACTGCAAAGTTTATGAATATTACAGGTAAGTTCCATCTCTATCTCTAAATATTTGTCTTCGTATGATGATGATCTGATGATGGTTTCTCTTACTGATTACAGGCACTGAAGAGAGAAAAAGATCCAACTACCATCGCCTGTCTTTGTTTTTTTAGCTTTGAAAACTAATTCAATGGGTTTGGATAGTTAAAATATTCTTTTGTATCAGTTACTGGTTCTTTACGATGGTATAATTACAATCAAGAGTTATTAATAATCTTTTGTAAAAGCCTAAAATTTACAACTTTTTTCTTGCTAAGCTTTTATGGTCTGCTTGGTTTAAAAAAAAAGCTTTTAGTATAACTCGCTGGGTTTCAGTAACATATTACTATCTTTGCATCATTCTAGCTTGTGACTAATTGATATTACTTTCAAATCGTTGGCACACAGATGTCGTACTAGGAAATCAAATAAGCATTAGGTCTCATGCTTTTTGATTCAAAAGAAGATAAGCTGAGCTACTCCGTTGTGAGGGCTGTAAGGCCTGGTCAAACGGTTCAAATATCTTACAGAGTTCACTTAAACCAATAATAGAGTTTTACAAATCCAAATCTTATTTATAAATTATTTTTGCGTTAAATATTCACATCTATACAATACCAACTCTACTCTATATCACTAAGTACGTTTCTCCTACCTCACCATCACAAAACATAAAAAAAAAGTGAACTTATGATATTCCAACTAAAATACCAATTTTTGTATTCTATTTTTATTTAGATGATCAATCACAACACTTATGATATTCCACATTGACCCAAGTAACTTCAAAACAAAATAAGACACTATTGTTGGTAACCTCAAATGGATCAAAAACTATCATTATCTTTCAACATATATTCATCTTCATATTTTCGAACATATTTTCTTTACAAAAACCATAAGATAAATTGTAAATTCATTTAAATAAAATTGACGAACCCGGCGCGTAGCACCGGAAAACCACTAGTACTATCATAAATATGATATATATGTAAGTTTGTTAATACATGATATCCTAACATTTTTCCTTATTAAATATTAATTTTTCAATAAGCACTTTCTAAATATTTTTACTTGTTATCCAAATCATATTAAATTTACTTGTTTTTAAATATTAAATTTTCAGGAAGTCCTTCCTAAATATTTTACTTGTTATCCTAACAATTTTTTTTCTTTTTAATTAAATATTAAATTTTCAGGATGCACTTTCTAAATATTTTACTTGTCATTCTAACATTTTATTTTTAATTAAATATTATATTTTTAGGAAACCTTTCCTAAATATTTTACATACTATCATAAATATGATGTATATGTAAGCTGGTTAATACATGATATCCTAACATTTTTCCTTATTAAATAATAATTTTTCAATAACACTTTCTAAATATTTTTACTTGTTATCCAAATCATATTAAATTTACTTGTTTTTAAATATTAAATTTTCAGGAAGTCATTCCTAAATATTTTATTTGTTACAGAATATGTACAAAGCTTTCTTGTTACATTTAGAAATTTGAAATTTTCAATAATCAACATAAATCTCGAACTGTTTTGCCTTGGCTCTGAACAATCTGATACTTCAGCTCGGGTACTGTTAGCCTGAGAGGTAATAAAACTCCCATCGTGTTACTATCGTGTGTAACCAAGTAATCAATACTTCAAAATTTGTTAACACAAAATCTTCTGGAAAGCTTTTCTAAAATTATACAAATTCTTCCTGAAAAAAAAATATAGTTTTACAGGCACAAGCAATTGTATAGAAATGTCATAAGCAAATTCAAGAGGCTACCAAAGATATCAACAGGCATAATCAAAAAAGAACGACACAAAGCAAAAAAAAAATTCAAATTTGTTATCATCGAATTTTCTGGAAAGTTTTCCTGAAACTACACAAATCCTTCCCGAAACTACACAAATCACTACTAAGTTTCACAAACACAAGCACAAGCAAGAGACTAACAATGTCATAAGCAAATTCACGAGCCTACCAAAAATAATATATTTTTCATTTCATTTTTTAGGTTTAAACTTTGCTAGATAGAGATACACTAATATATTATTTCTCGAAGTCCATCCAAAAACTACCAAATGCTTTCCAATATCTATAATATTTGTTTCTATTTTTTGGTTTTGTAAAGTCATCTAGCATATGCACAATGCTTTCTTTTTACATTAATATAAATGTATAAATACTGAATGATTCTTGTTGTTTATATAAACAGTAGAAACGGGTTACCAGGAGCTGCTCAAGAAAGCAGAAGTAAGCGAGCATGCTGATGATTACTAGAACCGGGACCTCCTGCCAAACTCTGTAGAGATATAACACAAAAGGTTAAGAATACTCTGTTCAAGAACGATAGGTATATGAGTTTTTTTTTACCTGTAAGGCTGTAACCATTGACATCAAGCTGATGAACACCAGAATTTCGATTGCTTTAGATCCTTAGGAGTGTTACAGGTAAGTTCTTAACTTCTTGTTCACATACCTCACAGGTTTTGTTACCCTTTATGGAGAACCATTTAAGAGCACAGTCTTTATGAGCAAGAGCAAGTTCTCCTTTGCAACTACACTCCATTTTCAAAGTTTCTCCTCCTTCACAAAGCTCTACCAAACAGATCCTACAAACTGCTTCATCCTCAGGTATGTCTTCTCCATCAGCATCACATGTTTCTGTTCAATACATTAAGATAGATTTACAGGTGAAAAGACATACAATTATAAAACCTATAGAACCATGAACTTACCATCCTCAGATGCATTTGAGCAAACTTCTCCTTCCTTTACACAAGAAGTAGAAGGAATCACTCTGAAGAACGAATCCATTCTCTTTAAGCTTGCTTCCTTGAAATTAATAGGCACAGAGAGAGATCTAGCTATCTGTACCCTCCCTTTGCTCTGCGATACCAAGTATTAAGTTACCTAAACGGTTGTAAGATATACTCTTGACACCATACAAAAGAAAGCTTGCTTACAGTTGGAGTTTGAGGAAACAACGGGAGTCACAGGTAGAGATGAGGTTCTCTTGAACCACGGGGTAAACATCTTTGAGAGTGATAATGACCTCGATACATTCATACACAGGTAGAGCCGCCTTAGTGGCTGCCATCTCTGAGCCCGATACAAGATTTGAGACGCTTATAGCACTCATGCGCCCTTCAAATCTCTTCTCTGTTCCTGATTCTCACTTGTATTTTCATCCTGAGATGGAGGCGGCGCGTCACCGGAGCGGAGATCGAGCTCGCGTCACCGGAGCGGGGATCGAGCTCATGGGCGTAGAATTGGATGGGATCGATTCTAGTTGCAGTGATGGGGGATGCGATTCAAAGCTTCGAAGATGGTGATACTGTTGTTCGCCGGAGACGATGAAACGAAATTGACGCAATCGTGAGTTTCTCTTTTTTTCTTTTTCTTTTTCTTTTTTTTTGCTTTTTTTGTTTAATATAAACCAAGGGTACTAAAATAATTGAGTCTATTAATGAATGCTATTTTGGACACAATAACTTCAAAAGTGCTATTATGAACAATTGCCCAGTAAAAAAACCTTGCTAAATTATACATACAAGTTACATTTAAAAAATATAATTACATGTCTATGAAAGCAATTGTATTTGAAAATTTGATTTTGTTTTACAAATACAGTAAGATAGCATATATATTTAAGAATGTATTACTCAATATTTTAATTAAAAAAATTATCAAACTACATTTTAGAGATTTTATTTTTTGAAAAATGTCAAAAAGACAAAAGTATTGGGTAAAATTTAATTATGAAGAATATACTTTCGATGTTATTATTTCAAATTTTAATAATTATTTAATTTATATATTTAAAATATAATTAAGAAAATTTTATAAACGAGAGTATATTATTGTTTACCCCTTTAATGAAAGATAATTTGGTCACTTTGATTGTTATTTAGGAAACAAAAGTTATTTAGGAGATTTTCTATAAAAAAAAACTAAATAGTTTTTAAAGAAAATATTAGATTTTGACTCGCGTTTTAAAATAAATTAATTATGTTTATAAATGTTTTATTTAGGAAATATAACTGCATCTAGAATTTATGTATTTTAAGTTTCTATAATTTTATTAAATTTTATATATTATTTAGTTTTTCTAAAAGTTAAGTTTTGAATTTTTATAAAAAAATATAATCACTATTCTTTATATATATACTTAATTTAAATATTTGAAATTAGATAAAAACAAAATTTACAAAAATGTAATTTATAGTTTTATTACATGTGTATATTTTTAGATTTCAGTTTTAAATTTTGTAAAATAAATCGAAAACATTAATTTGAGATTATATAAATTTTATAGATTTATTACATGCGTAGCTAGCGTAGTATTGTCCCTGCTAAATCCCTGGTCAGGAAATGACTAATCAAAATGGTAAGATCAAGATCATCTATCTTAGTATGAAATTATACTTGGTTCTCATTCCTTCGCTAGAGACGAGCAAATAAAAATCAACAAATTCTTTACCCGGACCTTACATTGGATTCTCTTATCAATGTAATATCGAGAACATGGAATTTACAGGTAATTCAGACCCTGGTGGATCTTCAAGATGAAAATAATTGAAAGTAAACCACTACGTCGAACTCAAATAGCAGATCATGATGGATTACATTTTATTAATAATGAGAGATACACAGTTAAATCTGGATATCAAGGAAAAAACGCTACTAGAGAATGGTCTTTCGGTCTTTACATTGAAGGTTTTTGTTAGAAAGTACACTGTCCACCTAAAATAAAACATTTTTATGGCAATTGGTATCAGGATATCTAGCGATTAAGAAAAATTTAAGAGCAAGAGGAATACAAGGGGATACAATTTGTGCACGATATGGAGCACCTGAAAAATCCATAAATCATGTATTTTTGAATGTCCACTGACGATTCAGATTTGGGCACTCTCACGAATTCCATTGAATCTAGACATTTTTCCCACTTAATCACTTTTTGCAAACATGGATCATTTATTTTGGAGGGTTTCTCCGGAATTGGAAGATCATCAATTTGCACTGATCTTATGGTACATATGAAAATGAAGAACCAACAAAGTATTTAGTAATTTGGATATTGATCTTAGAGATGCTCTCAAATTGGTAGAAACGGAGACATTACTTTGGGCTGAGGCACAACTTTCACTTACACAGAGAATCGATCAAATGCGACTACCAGTTGAAGCAATAGTACCGTCTATCCTAGTTAGATGGTGTTTTATAGATGGATCATGGAAAAATCAGGAAACCTATTCAGGACAAGGGTGGTATAACACACTGGAAAGTTTTGATGATTTAATGGGAGCGAAGAATACAAGAGTAAGCCAGTTGCCACTTCATTCGGAGACAAAGACTCCCATTTGGGCAATGAAATGCATGAGGAACCATCCTTCCATAAAACAACTAATCAATCAATCAATCAAACAACTACCTTGTTCAACTGCTTTGTTATATTTACTGCGTTCATACTTTTTGTCTAGCTTAATCGCAACTGCTTGAGTTTATTGTGTGTCCATGCTCTCTGTGGATTCGATCCCTACGTACTACAACTGAACATCTTATTTGTGAGAGTAAAGTTACTTAGAGTAATTTGAGTGATATCATTTGAATAATTGCAAAGTTAATATTAAGGTTATTTATTTGTGATTTGCAATTGTGTATACTTAAATAAATGTGAAGGTTCAATGAAGAGGAGAAATCCTTTACCCTTTGCGAGTTAAGAGAAGAAAAACTTGATCTGGAAACTATCAATGGTGAGCAAGATAAGCATGAAAAAATGGCGTTTAGCGCCGTAAAGAAGCATCCGTGAATTATTAGGATTCCTTAAGGTAAATGACTTTGTTAAGATTTCTTCCTTCTACATATTCCTCCTATATAGTCTATAAATGTACTCACAAATGTCGTTATATGTAGGCTGAAAAATGTTTGGTGATGTGTACTGTCTATGCCACTGATTCAGACTGGGGATGGTATTACTTTGGATGTTGCATATGCAACAAACAATTTTGAAGATTAATGTGAAAAACTCTTAATGGACAAGAGATTACTTCACATATTTGGTGCTGTGAGATATGCAAGGAAAATGTTACTTCTGTGCTGTCAAGGTAAACTATAATGTTTTCTATGTTATACAACTTACGGGTTTTTCGTTTTAGGAATATGCTTTAGTTTTTAGGTTCAAACTTCATTTGATGGTGAAGGATGAAACATGAGAAGCAATATTCATGCTTCTTGACTTGGTGGCTAAGAGATTGATTTTATGCATCATGTAAAACATTTTATTTTTCTGCAAAATAACAAATTTTATCCACAATTGATGATGAAGAGTAAAACAATTTCTGAACAGTAAAACAATTTCTGAAGAAACATAGCAGTTGACAAAAAAAAAGAAGAAAAACAAAATGACATAGTATTTTTTTTTATCAACCCAAATTAAACCGGCTCTCTACCTATCATAAACCAAGTTAACGTTTAAATAACACCGTTTACGGTTTTAGGGGAATTAATTTAAAATCAATAGTTAGAGTTATTCATGTAATTTTTAGCATGTCTTAAAAGTTTGTATGTGAAAAAGCTGAGAATAACTAGTTTATAGAGGGATAAATCACTGATGACAGGGGGATAAACTATTTTCCCGTTGTTTATGTGGTTTTTGACATAACTTAAAAGTTCTTGTATGAAAAATTGGGAACAACTAGTTTGTAGAGGAATAATACATTTTTCCAAATAAAAATTATCGACATGGGCTTCGATATTTTGGACCACCGGTGAAAGGCTTTAATCATTTACATAGAAAAGAAAGTGTTGACCAACAATGAGCCTTATTTAAAGGAAAAACTTGATAACCTTTTCGTCGACGATTCTAACTATAATAAAATACCTCAAATTAACCATACAAGCATGATCGAGTGGTATGACGGGCTTAGAAAAGAACTAAGCATTCCGGTTTCTAAACCTACCAAATTCAGATTTATTTGTTTGTATAGTCCAGACGAAATGAATATTTAATCTGCATTGCAAGTAACCGGATCTGTATAGTGCTAGTGGACAGATTCCAAGAAGTTAGTCGGTTGGATCTCGATTTACCGGACACCCTCGGATTATATAATAAATAAATAAATAAAATGCTGCACATTAAATGTTGAAAAAATCGTGTTATTCCATAAACTCCAGATGAAGAAGTCAGATTTTGACTCGAAAAAGACTGATCACATGCATTATATGTAAAGCTAAGACCGACATATCAAGATCTCCTATCAAATCCTTAATAAATCATCAACCCTACCTCACACCCACCAAAGCAAGCCCATCACTATTCCCAAATCTATAAAACACAACGCAAAAAGTAACAACAGTGACATTTTTTGCTTCTAAAGAAAAACATTTCATGTGGTTTGACAAACTTACGTCGACTTATCCCGAAACTGCTTGTAACTATTCCAGTATCAAATCTTATGCTTGTAAGTAAACACATTGATTGCCGGATCCATATTACTAACGAAGGATAATTTCATACTATAATTCACATGCAAATAACCATCTCTCACCATGTGTTAGTCTATATAATTGAGATTAAGCTTCAACCCCGAAAACACAAACTCACTCAAAACACAATTAAATTAGAGAGAGAAAGAGAAATAGGGAAAAAATGGGTGCTTCGTACCAAGAATGTTCATCATTGCTTCTTCAAGATCTCAAAGTGACGATCAAAGAATCATCACTCATTTTCCCATCTGAAGAAACCTTAACCCATGAGAGAAAATATATGTTCTTGTCCAATGTCGACCAAGTTCTCAACTTTGATGTCCAAACGGTTCATTTCTTCCGACCAAACAAAGATTATTCTCCGGAGATTGTGTCGGAGATGCTGAGAAAGGCGTTGGTAGAAGCAATGGACGTTTACGAGTTTTTGGCCGGGAGACTTCGTCTGAACCCTAGCTCTGGGCGCCTGGATGTTGACTGTAACGGTGCCGGAGCTGGGTTTGTAACGGCGGAGAGTGAGTACACTTTAGAGAAACTTGGAGATTTGGTTTATCCGAATCCAGCTTTTGCTGAATTGGTTACAAGTCAGCTTCAATCTTTACCTAGAGATGATCAACCATTGTTTGCTTTTCAGGTAACCAACGTTTGCTTCCCAAACCTACATACTTTACCAAATCACATTGTTTTTTTTTGTGGAGTATTAATATATCACCCAACAAAATATGTCACAAGTTTGAGTATAAATCATATAATAAAAACACGAATGAACTTCCTCAGACTCTTATAAAAGACTGGATCCAAAAAAAAGGAGGTAGAAAGAAGATAAATTAGTAGTACGAATAATTATATGCACAATTAATACTTGTGTACGAATATATCAAAGTTTCAGATTCTTATTTGATCTGAAGTTCTGAACTATTAATTAATCTGTTCTGATTACAGAATTTAGGCAATTATGGATTTTTTTCCTAATTGGTTTTATCGTCGTTATTTTAAACTGACTTAAAATTATAATTCAAACAATTTGTTTTTCTAATAATCAGAGAGATTTGTATTTTGAAGAACATTAGACTTTGATAAAGAAAACAAGATCGTGAGTTTTTGGATGACTCAAACAAAACTCGTGGACTAGTCACATGCATTGTGTAGCTAAATCGGACATATCAAAACTCTCTTTAGAGATCTACTACTAAGCCTACTCATATCTTTAACAGACTGTATAATAAGTCAAGTATGACGAAACATATAAAAAAGTAACATGTGACATATATACTTTAATCATTCAAGTATAACAAAACATGTAAACAAGTAACATGTGAGGTATATTCAGACATGTTACAACTTCTCCTGCATACAGAATATGCCAAATAGGTTTGCAAATTTTCCAGTGTACAAAAATCTGACACAGTATATTTGCTTGTTCTTCATGTAGAAACTAGAAGATGTCACAGAAAGAAGTTATATAAACATTGTTTGTCTCTTTCTTAAAAAAACGAAGTTATATAAACACTAAATATATGTTTTCAACCAACACAGCTAATCGAAGTTTACACAATAACATATATACAAATTATCAAAAGTAAGGAACTATCAAAAAAGTTTGGGAAAATTGCCAATAGAGAACAAAAAAATAAGGGTGTTGTCCCTTTGGTATAAATCATTTTTTGTCCAATTTTTCTCCTTTTTATCCTTTGTATTTCTGAAAACTAATGAAATAAATACTTTTGTGAATCAAAAAAAAATATTAAAAATATAAAAAATTAATAAAACACCTATATACACATGCTGGTATTTTGTTTTTTCAAAAAGTTGATAAATAAGAATTTGAAAATACGTTCTACTAAAGGTAGAATGTGCCTTCTACAGAAAATGGTATAGTAGAAAGCGATTTCTAAAATAAACACGTTCATCTACTATTTTTACAACATACATTCTACTATTTACTAATTTTCTAAAAAAGTAGAATGCGCATTCTACTAATCCTAAAGCTATCTACTTTTCGTCCGGAAGCATCTTCTACTTTTATTAAGTATTCTAAATTTCGCGGAATGTGTTTTCTAAAATGTACTCTTCCGTCTACTAAAAGTAGAAAACGTGTTCTGGATTTTTTTCAATGTTCTAAACTTTTAGAAGGCGCCTTCTACGGATAAGATTACCTGATTTTTGCGAAAATTAATGAAAATTTCAGTTAAGAAAATATTCTAAAAATCTCCTAAAAATATTCTAACTTCCTAAAACGTGTTATTTTCGATTTTGCTTGTCAAAATATTTTAAAATATGATTCTCCCTTGTTTTATTCATTAATCTATGGTTTTTCCATAGTTTTTCTTTTGATTTTTTCACAAACTATTGTTCTCTATGATACATATCTATCAACATGTGGTATTTTGAAATTAGGTGCAATTTTTTGTAAAGTTTATTTATATTTTTATAAAGTTTACAAATTTTATTTTTATTAAAAGTTTTATTAAAAACATTTTTAAAATTTATATTTTTATTAAAAAGTTTGATAAAATTAAAATGGTTACAAACGTTTTAAACTTTTTATAAAAATAAAACTTTGTAAAATGTTTTTTTTATAAAGTTAGTTTAAAGTTTTTATTAAATTTTTTTTGTAAAGTTTTATTTTTATTTTTATAAATTTTAAAATTTTTATTTAATTACAATTTTATTAAAAACGTTTTAAATTTTTTATAAAATTAAAACTTTGTAAAATGTTTTTAATAAGTTTATTTAACGTTTTTATTAAAAAATTGTAAATTATTTTTATTTTTACAAAGTTTATTTTTATTAAATAAAATTTTAAAAGTTTTATTTTATTTTCCCTTTTTAAAACGTTTTTAATTATTTTAGTTTAATGTGTTTATAAAAACTTTAAACAAACTATATAAAATTTGTAAACTTTATAAAAATAAAATAAAACTTTACAAAAAAAATTTAATAAAAAGTTTAAACAAACTTTATAAAAATACATTAATTTTTTTTTATTAAAAATTTTGATAAAATTAAAAAGTTTACAAACATTTTAAACTTTTTATAAAAAATACAGCTTTGTTAACTGTTTTTATTAGGTTGATTTAACGTTTTTTATTTTAAAAAATTGTAAATTATTTTTTTTTTTTTATTAAGTTTTACAAAGTTTATTTTTATTAAAAAAAATATTTTTATTTTCCATTTTAAAACGTTTTAATTATTGTTTAAAAAAATTTATTAGCTTAATGTGTTTGATTAGATTAATCAATGGTTAGTTTTGGGATTTTGAAAAAAATTATACTAAAAAGAAAACTAAATAATGGTTTTATACTATAGGGACAACCATGCTGAATTTTTGTTCCGTTTTGGCAATTTTCCCAAAAAGTTTTAACCTCAATTTATTTAGGGGAAAATTGCCAAAACGGAACAAAAATTCAGCATGGTTGTCCCTATGGTATAAAACCATCATTTAGTTGTCCTTTTAGTATAATTTCTTTCATAATCCCAAAACTAACCCTTAATTAATCTAATTAAACACATTAAGCTAATATAATTTAAAATAAATAATAATTAAAAACGTTTAAAAAGGGAAAATAAAAATAAAAACTTTTATTTTTTTTTAACAAAAATAAACTTTGTAAAACTTAATAAAAATAAAAATAAAATAATTTACAATTTTTTTTAACAAAAAATGTTAAATCAACCTAATAAAAACAGTTTACAAAGTTTTATTTTTTATAAAAAGTTTAAAATATTTGTAACGTTTTAAAAAGTTTTATTTATTATAAAAAGTTTAAAATATTTGTAAATTTTTATTAAATATATTAAACTAAAAGAATTTTTCAGAAATTTAATTTAAAACGTTTTAAAAAGGGAAAATAAAATAAAAAGCTAATTTTTTTTAATAAAAATAGACTTTGTAAAAATAAAAATAATTTACAAAAATTTTTAATAAAAACATTAAATAAACTTATTAAAAAACATTTTACAAATTTTTATTTTTATAAAAAATTTAAACGTTTTTAATAAAACTTTAATTAAATAAAAAATTAAACTTTATAAAAATAAAACTTTACAAAAAAATTTCATAAAAACTTTAAACTAACTTTATAAAAAACATTTTACAAAGTTTTATTTTTATAAAAAGTTTAAAACAGTTATAACCTTGTTAATTTTATCTAACTTTTTAATAAAAATAGAACTTTTAAAAATGTTTTTAATAAAACTTTTAATGAAAATAAAATTTGTAAACTTTATAAAAATAAAAATAAAACTTTACAAAAAATTGCAAATAATTTCAAAACACCACATATTGTATAGATATGTATCATAGAGAACAAGAATTTGTGAAAAAAAAATCAAAAAAAAAAAGTGGAAAAACCATAGATTAATGAAGAAGACAAGAGAGAATCATTTTTTTAAAACTTTTGACAAGTAAAATCGAAAATAACACGTTTTAGGAAGTTAGAATATTTTTAGGAGATTTTTAGAATATTTCCTTAACTGAAATTTTCATTAATTTTCGCAAAAATCAGATAATCTTATCCGTAGAAGGCGTCTTCTAAAAGTTTAGAAGATTGACAAAAATCTAGAACACGCTTTCTACTTTTAGTAGACGGAAGAGTACATTTTAGAAAATACATTCCACGAAATTTAGAATACTTAATAAAAGTAGAAGATGCTTCCGGACGAAAAGTAGATAGCTTTTAGAATTAGTAGAATGCGCATTCCACTTTTTTAGAAAATTAGTAAATAGTAGAATGTACGTTCTAAAAATATTAGATGAACGTGTTTATTTTAGAAATCGCTTTCTACTATACAATTTTCCGTAGAAGGCACATTCTACCTTTAGTAGAACGTATTTTCAAATTTTTATTTATTAACTTTTTGAAAAAAGAAAAAATACCAGCTTGTGTATATAGGTGTTTTATTAATTGTTTATATTTTTAATATTTTTTTTGATTCACAAAAGTATTTTTTTCATTATTTTTCAGAAATACAAAGGGTAGAAAAGAGAAAAATTAGACAAAAAAGAATTTATACCAAAGGGACAACACCCTTATTTTTTTGTTCTCTATTGACAATTTTCCCTTTATTTAGTTGTGGTATTAATAAAACTTTATAATACATGATTGCAACATAAATCTATTTGTGCCGCGTAAAGTTAAAACGCTTGCTTTATTGGTTGCTCATTTATTGATTCCACCAAACATAAAGCAATCCGAATTAAAGTGACATCATTCTGTTTGATATATTTACTGCCTAGTAATAATTTTCTAATGAAGCTAGTTAATGAACGTATGTGGTAGTATGAACTTAACATTTAGACCAAAAAAAAAATGTGGTAGTATGAACTAGTCATTGTCTACATCTCTTAGTACGTATGTACTATGTACTAAATGTAGAGCTATTATGTGGGTTACTCTTGTCTGCTATAATCATATATATTCCGAGGATTGTACCAGCTTTGCCATGCGCTAGGGGGACTTAACTACTACTATAAATATCTAGTAGATTATAACTAACCAGGGAAAGTGTTGTTTACTAGTGAAAAATTTCTTAAGTTCGGTCCATATAATTGAATCATGGAGATGATCAATCTTTTTTGGCTTAATTTTGGGAGATGATCAATCTTTCTTACAAAATTTAATATTTTGGCAGGTGACATCATTCAAGTGCGGTGGATTTGCAATGGGAATCTCAACAAACCATACAACGTTCGATGGACTTAGTTTCAAAACATTTCTCGACAACTTAGCCTCTCTACTAAGTGAAAAGCCTTTATCAACACCTCCATGCAACGACCGTACTCTTCTCAAAGCTCGTACTCCACCACGTGTCACATTCCCACACCACGAGCTTGTCCAATTCCAAGACTCGGAGACAACAACAGTCTTCGAAGCTACTTCAGAGCACTTAGACTTCAACATCTTCAAGCTATCCTCTCAACAAATCTCGAGGCTCAAGGAGAAGGCCTCGGAGAGTATTAGTAGTGTTTGTGTTCGTGTGACGGGTTTCAACGTCGTAACCGCTTTGGTTTGGAGGTGCAAGGCACTCTCTTTAGTAGAAGAAGAAGAGGTGGATGATCTTGAAAAAGAATCAACCATTCTTTACGCGGTGGACATTAGAGGGAGGCTGGATCCTCAGCTTCCCTCTTCATACACGGGAAACGCGGTTTTAACGGCGTACGCAAAGGCGAAACGTAAGGTATTGCTCGAAGAACCGTTTGGGAAGATTGTGGAAATGGTAGGAGAAGGTGCAAATCGGATAACGAATGAGTACGCCAGATCCGCTATAGATTGGGGAGAAATGTACAAAGGGTTTCCACATGGAGAAGTTTTGGTTTCATCGTGGTGGAAACTGGGATTTGCGGAGGTTGAATATCCATGGGGAAAGCCAAAGTATTGCTGTCCCGTTGTGTATCATCGGAAAGACATAGTTTTGCTGTTTCCAGACATTGATGGAGATGGTAAAGGTGTTTATGTCTTGGCCGCTTTGCCTTCTAAGGAGATGACCATGTTTCAGAAATGGTTTGAAGACACCCTTTGCTGATATCATTGCAAAGGTGATACTGGTTTAAGAGTTGGCTTTTTTGTTCAGTTTAAAGAACAACAGATAATGCATGTTGACCCAAGAAGAGGAAAAAATCAGAATGGTCTGGTTGGGCTTGAAGTTGAATTCGGTTATATCTATTTATAAAAACAAGTTGAAAGAATTAATAAATTATACGAGTACATCTACTTTTCGTTCAAACTTTTTGTAATATATATACATATATAAATTGTCAATAAATTTTAATTTATTTAAATTGGTTACTCTGAAATCGATTTTCTTAATTTGTCTTAAAAAGATAATTCCAGTCCGATATTTAACATCTTATCCAAAAAAAAAATTCCAGTACGATTATAGACGCATTTCAATAACTCATTCCAATTCACTACCTGTAGTGTTACTAGGAGAATTTGCTAAATGTATTAATTTTAAATTGTCAACTAAATTTTGATCCACGCTTTTAAAACAAGAAATATTTTATGTTAAAAATTAAATAAAATGCATCAAATGCTTTATTAGAGATATTAAAATGGGTACACCCACTTTATTTAACCTGTTCCATTTAGGCCCATTTCCATTTATATTCTGATCGTATGTAAATTCATTTAATTTTAATGTAACATCTAGTAATTACATCAGTTAATTTAGATATGTTTGAACTATTGGGATATTTTGAACAAAATTCTGTTTTATTTTAAAATTTTAGTTAAATTTAATATTATTTGTATCAAGTAAGTATATTTTTATTAAATTTTTAATAAATAAAGTTTAAAAGATTTTGTAACAATAATACAACATGATTTATTACCATATAAAATAAAGATATTATTAAATTAACATAATAATATCAAAAATGATATAAATTACGATGATATAGAAACACCAAAAATATTTTCAGTTTGTAACAATTTTTTTAAGATTACAACAAAATTTTGTGAGCATAAAAATATTCAAATCTAGTAAAAACTTTGTAAAACATATTATCTATGTTTGTTTTCATAGTTCCGAAAAACAAAAAATAAATTAACCTTTGTCAAAAATGTTTTCATAGTATCGAAATATTCAGTAATTTATTGTTAAATATAGTAAATTTTCTATCTTTTGTATGCTTTTATATATGTTTGTGAATAAAAAATATGTATTTCAAATTTTATTGTTCAATGATTTAGGAGATCTTCAAATTTAAAATTATTGATAATTTCAGATATATATATATATATATATATATAGGAAGTTACATTAAGAATTATTAATAAAAATGTAATAAATAATTTGGTTTTAGAAACGGCTCATGAATACATAATTTAATATTCAAAACTATGATAATTAATTCATCCTTCTTAGATTTTATGAGAAACGAGTGTTTATGGAAACACTAGAGCAAACCCGCCCTACGGGCGGGCAAGTAAAATTAACTGTAAAAATTTATTTTGAATTTTTATTTAAGTTTAGTTTAAAATAGTATTAAGGTTCATAATTATTTTACATCAATTTTATCTATGTGTTTTATTCTTCATTTTATAAAGTACAAACTTGTCTAGAACTAAATTTGCTTTTTCACTTTTTTTCTTCTAAAACTAATAATTGTCTCGAGCTCTCTTGAATGCTGGTTTGGAGCTAAGCATTAAGCTTAATGTCTTCTTCAAAGATATATCTCCATCTAGTTCTGTTTCCGATCAATAATTGTGTGTAGGACTACAATTCGACCACTCTACTATTACAACATTTTTTTAACCGATGATTCAGCTTCAACTTTGGGCTTGACCTAAAATGTAAAAAAAGATAAACACAGCTTGGTCAAATAATGTGTTCCATTAAAATAAACATAAATGGCCAAACTGAGAAGAGAAGCAAAGAGCTAACCTCACTGAGCGAGTGACAAAGAGCTTCCTCTCCCAAAGATGAATAGATAGTAACCACAGTGACATTACGCCTGAAGCAACCCTGTAACGCAATGAACCACTCTTCTCTCATATCCGCAAAAATGACGACATGTTCCTCATACTTGTGTCCCATCTGAACCAACTCAGAAGCAAAACAACACACAGCTTCAAGCGTCTGCCAGAACGTCTTCCACTCATAATCACCCAAATGAAGTTTCTCACCTCAACCTCTCTAGCGATCAGCTTCCTGGTCCCGGGGAAAACATGTCGCTGTGGTTCTTGCACGAGATCTCGAAGATCTCTGGGAGTGTGGAGATGTCTTCCCAGTGAGAGCTGACGGGATATTTGAACCGGTGGTTCCTAACGGTATGACCTGGCTCTCCACCGACGTCATCGACTATCACGCCTCGTTTCTCGTCTTTCTTAGCGTTGCGGACCAAAAGGGTTAGAGCTAGAGTGATAATGACACCAGCAGCGTAAGGAATCATCTTCCACTTCCTGAAAGCAATGGTAAACGTGTTTATTCACATAATCAATACAGAGAGGAGCTAAAAGAGTACACATTGGTTAAAAGCAGAAGACAGTCTCGTAAAGTTAGAATCTTTTTTAATATAATTTAGATCTGAGACAAAAAAGAGATAGCAGAACAAAAGGGATAGATAAAAACCGAAATGTGGATGATGTACCTTAGATTAAAGTAAAATATAATGGTATGCTATTGATAGACTCGAGCGTGTAGGCTTCTAGAAGCTGTTGCCTATTGTCGCTTAACTTCTTTCTCAGTTACCCATTCTAATGTTGGTATCTGCGCTTTTGTTAATAATCAAAGATGTGTTCCTTGCTATTGCACGGTTGTTGTTATGTGCTAGTCTGCTAGGCAAACACAGAGCAGAAGCAATGAAACTGAAAAAAAAGATAAACACGAAACAAAGTCAGTAAAAACAAAAGTTGAGAAACATGAAACATAAAACATAATTTGTGAAAAACGACAAACACGATACATAATCATTGAAAATTATACCTTAGCATCTAAGAGCAGCATGTGGACTCCCATAAGGCATGGTACAACAGTTCGGCTGCCACGTCCAGCCTTAAAATTGGAAAGCAATATCTGGGAAGTTGCCAGTTCTCCTAGCTCTATGTGTGTATTATGAGTGGTACATCGATATGAAAATGTGAAAACATCATTCAAAAAAAAAATGTGAAAACTAATGGCGCTGGAGACCCCTTTCTATAGGTTTGAGATTTCCACCGCCTTCCAATAGCGAAGCAGATAATAGTTGTAGATCGTAGATGATGGAATCAAGGCGGACTTTAAGAAGATAATAATTTTCCGTTTGGTAAAAATCAGAGTCGGAGGAAGAAGATGAATCAAAACCCTCGTATTGGAGATCAGATAGCGACGGCGGAGAAAAACACTGAGTCGACCATCGAAGAAAGAAACGACGCGTTTCGAGTGACTTAACCCATTCAAAAACCCATGTAATTCAAAGCCCAAACAAAATGTCAAATGAAATAAATGAAACGCAGAGTATTGGTTAAAGGGACAGGTGTCGCCACCAGAACACACGAATTGATGACGTGTCAACGTCCAGGAGGGAAGAAACTCTATTTTATATAAATAGATTATCCATGTTTTGTCATAATACTATTAAGCATGGTTATCAGTTTATGAAAAATTATGAATAAATGAATATCTTTTCTGATCATGTTTAGCATATAGTTACATAATTCTTCCGTAACCCTAAACTTAAACTGAAAAGTGCACTATAAAAACAATATGCGCTGAACCAGACGAGTGCTAAAATAAGTTATAATGTGCATGTTCTTTTTTGAAAAAAGGCTATATTGGTGTATGTGTTAAAAAAAAAGAGAAGAAGTTATATTGTGAAGGTTTCCATAAAAGTGCTATGTGCTTACATTTTGTATAAAGAATCTTGTGTTATGTTTTAGCAGTTAACTAGTGTTACTTCCTGTGCTATGCACGGACCAAAAATATGTTTTATTTTTAATCATTTTATTATAATTATAAATTTAAATAAATTAGTAACTTTTAAATATATAGTTAAGGATCATATTGAATAAATAAATCTGTTGAAACTATTTTATACATATGTTATGTCATATTATGTTATGTTTGGTTGCTCTCTTTATTTGAGCTATTTATTTTTAGGGATTTTTTATTTTTCAATTATTTAGCTCCTTATTACTTAACGTTTACAGTTTTCTAATACGTTAGTTTTTTTTATCTTTAGGATTGTACAAGTTTGATAAAATAAAAGGTAGATAATTACAAATTCTTATTAATTTAGTTTAACAACTAGTATTATGACCCCGTGCGAGCACGGACCAGATTCTGATTGCATTTATATTGTTATGCTGTAATCAAATTCTGGTGCTCTGTTTTTCATTTTATCAAAAATAAATATTATTTTAGTCACTTTGTAGCTGGATAAATGGAAACCAATATATTGAAAACTGGACCGGACACCGACTCGGTGAAGCTACTGATTGACTGTTTAGACCGGTTCAACCGGTCGAACCGAGTTTTTTATTTATATAAAAATGTATATATTTATACTATATAAACTTTCCTTCTACATATAATACTTTCTCTATTCTTTTTTTATTAACTCAAAATAAATAACAAACATAAATCTGATTACTATGTAAACTAAAAATTAATAAAAGCACAAATGATTTACAGCTAAAACAATTATATTTATTTATTTTTACAACTAACATTTCAAATTTTAAGAATATGGTAAAATAAAAATAGTATATGAGAGTCAAACATATATTTTTACATTTTTTCTTAGAAAAATAAAAAATCAATTAAATAGTGATACTTGAACACTAATTATAAAATATTAAATTTTAGCTAGTAATAATTTAAAACACTTAATTATTTGTTAATTTTTAAGAACCGGGTTTTAAAATTAAACCGGGTCACCGGTTTTACCGGATTTCAATCGGTTTTACTGGTTTTTATCAAATCCGGGTTTTAAACCGAACCGGATTCGGTTTCTTCAGCAAGTCACGGTCGGACCGGTTCGACCGACCGGTCCGATCCGGTTTTCAAAACACTGATGGAAACCTATAATTTGACGTGTTACATTTGCAACAAAACAATGAGAAGGGTAAACCAATTACTATCGGTTTCTCAAAAAAGAGAGACATGTTTGGAAAAAAATATTTGTAGATACCAACACATAATAATATATTTACTACTTTTGATTCATCAGTTCTATTGGTATTTGGTTGATAAAAATAATTCTTTAAAATATATATTTTATTTCAATATAACAAAAATAAAAATTTGAACTAAAATATAATATGAAAAACATCAAACTTTTCTTGAAACTTTTTGTTCAAAATTTTATTTAAAAAACTGAAACCTTGTATAAAGATAAATGCCTAATTAAAACACATTTAATATTTTTTTTCTTTTTAAGGTTTACCTTGCATTTTGGAATTCTTCTCCACCATCTCTTTCTGCATTCATCAGTATAAATCTTCAGTTTCTGTACAATAGACTCATAAACATATTTTTTTTTGACTAAAATAAACATAAACATAATTTTTAAATAGTTGAATATGTTCTGTTAAAACATATTCGTAAAATAGTTAAACCATAATATACCGGCTAGTAGATATTCAATTTTCTTACGGCAGATTCAAATATAGATGCTGTTACCTGAAATTGCTGATGAACTCCATGTTTTCCATTCTTGTTTGAAGAAAGATTTTTTTTTTTAAAACTTAATTGTTTGAAGAAAGTTTTGAAACTGGAATATCTTGAAGTACTATAATAAAAATGGCTTATTTGCTGAATAACCTAAATTATAAGTGAAATTAAGTGAAGGTCTATGATTATGACATAATTAAATAACTAACAATTGTGTCTCCTTTCATCCGGTTATGACCCTCTTTCATACATGTAGCAGGTGAAAGGAAGAAGATAATGCCACGTCACTAAAATTAAATATGACTAATAATAAGGCCACATCACACGCATACAAATCACATGCGTTTATAATACTATACTACATATTGGATATAGTATACTATGTTTACAATGTACTGTAAAATAAATTCTAGTTTCATTCGATAATTCAAGAGACTTTAGTAGGAAGGTTAGATATATGCTATATTAATATATTAATGAATAGAACGGATTGACACTACGACATAGATGAATTCATATCACTAATACAAGTAACGGAGCAACGAGGGTGAGTTAGTGAAACCTCCATCCAGATGATAACACTAAACTCTACCCTGGAAATGTCAACCCAAATCTGAGATATACAGTTTTCCCCGTTTTCAAATAATGACATTCACTAGGTTCATAATACTATACTACATGGTGCATATAGTATAGTACTTTTAAAGTGTAAGGGCTCGTTCAATAATTCAGAGTGAGTTAGTGAAACTCAACTTAGATGATAAAACTATACCCTAATCCGGAAATGTCAACCCACATCCAAAATATAAACAATTTCTCTTTGCTGAGAAATATTGACAGTAATCAGATTATTTCATGTTTAAGAAATAATATAGAATTATGTCACGAATAGTATGATATCCTTGCATAAATAGCTACACTAAAGAATAGAATAGATTGACATTACGACATAGATGAATTCATATCACTAATACAAGTAACGGATAAACGAGGGTGAGTTAGTGAAACTCTCATCCAGATGATAACACTAAACCTTAACCTGGAAATGTCAACCCAAATCCGAGATATAAACAGTTTTTCTCCGTTTTCAAATAATGACATTCACCAGGTTCATAATACTATACTACATGGTGCATATAGTATAGTACTTTTAAAGTGTACGGGCTCGTTCAATAATTCGGGTGAGTTAGTGAAACTCAACTTAGATGATAAAACTATACCCTAACCCGGAAATGTCAACCTACATCCAAAACATAAACAGTTTTTCTCTGTTTTCAAATAATGACATTCATCAGGTTCATAATACTATACTACATGGTGCATATAGTATAGTACTTTTAAAGTGTACGGACTCGTTCAATAATTCATGGTGAGTTAGTGAAACTCAACTTAGATGATAAAACTATACTCTAACCCGGAAATGTCAATCCACATCCAAAATATAAACAATTTTCCTTTGCTGAGAAATATTGACAGTAACCATATTATTACATGTTTAAGAAATAGTATAGAATTATGTCACGAATAGTATGGTACACTTGCATAAATAGCTACACTAAAGAATAGAATAGATTGATATTACGACATATATGAATTCATATCATTAATACAATTAACGGAGCAACGAGGGTAAATTAGTGAAACTCCCATAGATGATAACACTAAACCCTAACCTGGAAATGTCAATCCAAATCCGAGATATAAACAGTTTTTCTCTGTTTTGAAATAATGACCTTCACCAGGTTCATAATACTATACTACATGGTGCATATAATATAGTACTTTTAAAGTGTACGAGCTCGTTCAATAATTCAGGGTGATTTAGTAAAACTCAACTTAGATGATAAAACTATACTCTAACCCGAAAATGTCAACCCACATCCAAAATATAAACAATTTCCCTCCGATGAAAAAATATTGACAATAACCAGATTATTACATGTTTAAGAAATAATATAGAAATATATCATGAATAGTATGGTACCCTTGCATAAATAGCTACAATAAAGAATATATCGTATACTATTTCGTTCACAGAATATAGTATAGACGGCGAGTTCATCTTCTTCAATTCTTCTTTTTTCAAACGTGCTGATACATCCACTTTGTTCACCGTCGTTATTCTTCACCACCATATAAAGTTTATCTTTCTCTCCTTTCTTTTTTTTTCCGACACAGCAATGCTTCTACCGGTTCGTCGTCGTTATTTTCACCATTTGAACACTAAAACAAAAACAAAAACAGAGTAAAAAAAACAGAAACAAAACAGTAACAAGTATAAAAACAGAAACATAAACACAATATAAAAATAAAAACAGAAACAAATGATAGAAACAAAAACAAAAACAGAGTAAAAAGCACGCTGTCACCTCACTCTCTACGGTGCCATCTTCTCCTCCAATTCAATTTCGTAAGCCATAAATCTTTGTTTCTTCTTTGCTTTGAGATGAAGTAGTGTGAGTTTGTACGTACCAAGAAGAAACAAAGATTTGGTGAAAAGAGAAAGAAGAAGAGAAGAGATGTGTATCAATGGTAGCCATAATTTATCATATTGTTTATTTAATATTTATTTTAATAAATATTTCTCAGTAGATTACACAGGTCATAACTAAGGGATAATATGGCTATTTTTTATATTGTGGAGCTGGTATATAGATGATCTAGGGGTTTTAGCTATAAAGTGAATTAACATTTGTTTGATAGCTGTACAATGCAATTTCCTTAATAAAAAAGAAAGAAAGAGTACTGAACTGAAAATGGAAGAAAACTAAATAAGAAATAAAACTTGTATAGATTTCTTTACCACATTCAAAACACGGGAGAAAACAAATAAAGAAGAGAGACGGTAAACAAAAAAAATAGGGAAAGTAATTTTGTTGCTAGAAGTTATATAAGAATTAAATGGCTTATTTTAGTTAAATCTCTCTAACACTCTTACCAATACAAAATCCTTCAGAGGGTGAGAAAGCTGATTCTTTTTTATGTAATATAGTTCGATCGATATGATCGATTATCAGTTTCGCTTTGGCAATTATCGGTTTCGCTTTGGCCATTTAGCTTTCGCAGTGGCGATTTTGTAGTGATAATTTCAACACAAAACAGAGCACCTTTTCAATCTCGTGCTTTATCTCTGTTTTTGTTGATAGTAATAAAGTTTCCGATTATATTATCAGATTTGTTCTCCTCTTCCGCAAACATCATTATATCCCGTTTGCTATAAGTCAGATTCTATCTTCTTCGGTTATGCGCTTATTCCTTTCTAGAAGAATCAATCTTTACCCATTTTTATAAGAGCCTATGTTTGGCTAAAGGGTAAAGTACCTTTGATGTAAGGAAGATGCGATATTTGATTTATTTCGGTTAATCTGAAGGATATTTAGTAGAGTCAGCATCCTGACAAGATGGTCCGGAAAAAAAATCTCTTCTAGATCAATTGAATTTTTCCTGTTATACCAGCCGGTGTGGAAAAGATCTTGATTTTCTAGCGGCGGATTAGGCGGAAGATTGGAGTTGATGGAGTACAAAGTTTGGAAAACAAGGCTTCGTGGTAAGATGGTGGTGGTAGCTAGGCTGAAGAGTTTCACCGGCGGTGTCACAGTGGAGGAGCTAAGACGGTGAACACAGAATGAGGAAGTCCAGCCTCGTGTCCCTCATGTGCAACAAGAAGATGCCACGTTGCGATTGTTTATGAATGAACTTACACGTGTGTTATGAGCTTTGTAATTTATTTTGTTATTCACGTGTTGGACTTTAAAACCTAACTTTGTACTCATGTTTACAAACCTATGTGGCGCAATGAAATAAAAGTTGCCAAAAGAGAGTTTATAATTATGACATATTTTTTTAGTTATAATGATTGACAGATGATTATTTTAGTTAAAAAAAAATTAAATGTAAAACACATGTCAGATTTTTAGTGGTCATGTGACTTGTGATTTAGTATATAGGGGATAAAAAGAGACAATTTATCGATAACTACTACCCACATTATTTAATAAACTAACTATTCTCCTAATTATTTTCCTTACTTATTACCATCATTACACATCAAAGAAGAAGTTAGTTTACATATTATTATATCTTTTCCTCCATCGTTTTTTTCTTTGAAACACCTCCATCTTTTAATCTTCTCTTTTTCCGCAATTGGAGCTAAAAAAGCTCTGGTGGTTTATGTTTTCTATCAGTTTTCTTATAATAATTTTTCTCTTCTTCTTTTATACATCATTCGTTCTCTCTAAATTCTCTCTTAATTTAAACTCTTTGGTTTAAAAAATTAGGAAATTGTTAATTTATATTTATACTCCAGAAAAATAGGAGATGCAAACAAAAGTTCAAAACTAACTATGTTTTCTATAATAATCGGACTCAGTTATGATGAACAAAAATATATTGACACATAGTTAATAAAAAAAATATTAGATTCACATGATTCATCCGTCTATAAGGAATTTAGAAAAGGTTGGTTATTTGAAAATTTGAAGCTTCCATATTTTGATGAACAAAAACATAATTTGCTTTTCTGTATTTTTCAATTATTTTTATTTTTAAAGTTCCATGTGTCAAGATTTAATTCCCGAAGCGGCTAGCGTTTATTATATAAGGAGATCAGGTTGTGGCTTTGGTAATTCGGTAAATTCTGGGAAGGAGTTGGATAACCGAAATCGGTGTAGATCCATTATAAATCAAATTAGAGCAATCATGGAATGAAAATTTCATATATCATTTAATATCTATCTAACGATCAGGATATAGCCATACTCTCTAATTTAGACTAAACCTTATCATTTGATCAAAAATCAGGAATGATCTTGTTTTAATGGAATAGACTTGTCATACAGTTGGTACAAGTTTTTTTTGTCAACCGAGTTAGTACAAGTTTAAATTAGATAATATGGTTATTTCAGTTTTGGCCATGTTGAAAAATTCTGGTATTCACAATTTTTTATATTAGTAGAGAACCATTTAAAAATTTAAAACTTGTAGTTTGTACTAATTAAAAGTATCCTGCTGAATTGTCACGGACTTGAAATACTAATCTTGCTTATGTGGCGACTTGAGAATCAATTGAAAATTCTGTTAGTCCAAAATTAAATTGATAGAGAATGTTATATTATGTAGTATGTCCATTATGGACCATTCATTTATCAAATTGAAATTTATTATATATTCTTTCTTTAAAAAAACCCTATGGAATTACCTAATGTGATTATATATATGACAATTAATGACTTTACATAATAAAGGTTTTGCTAACCATCTGTATACTTTCTATAATTTTTGTTTAATTTTTTTATTATTCAAATAAATTACACAATTACATTA